>NW_026963702.1:0-25242 GCF_036588685.1 Mytilus trossulus | reverse complement strand
CTAGTTCACACGAGGGTCTTAAGGCATTATGGAAGAAAGTCCAAAAAAAAGAAAAGAAGAACATTACTTCAGACAGAATAAAAAGGGCAACTCCATCACGAAATCTCTTGATTACGAAGCGAGTATGAAACCCAATATCTCCCTCACGAATTAAGTCTCGCCATCATCTAAAAGTTCTCAATAGTATACACCCCAACCTCATTCCTATTAATAGAAATCTGGGAGTTCGATGCAGTCACAAAATTAACCCTACCGCTATTCCGTTTGCCGAGATAGCCACAAAAAAGGGCCACGGACTTGGACTGGTACATAGTAACGAGAATAAGGATTACGATTCATTGTTTAGGGTATAAACATAAACATAAAGTTCAGCGGTATCCAATGAGCCGCCAGAACAAAAACATCACAAACTCTTCTCAAGTTTAAGGACTCCCTGTGTGACACCCCCTTCCCCGTGACAACAACTTCCATATAGGTATAGTCTAAAACATGCCCTAATAAAGCTTATCAGACCCAGGATAAGCAGGAACACTCCACTTATTCACCCTCCCACGCCGAAAACGAGGATTTCCCCAAATAAGTTTAGACTAGGAGGGGCTGCTATGTTGCTTGATCTTAACAGGAAACACATTAAGACTAGACTTGGGCAGACTAACAAGCCCCCTTTATTTATTACTAGCAGACGCGAGTGCCTCATCTTATAGATAGCATTCACATACCTGAACAAACCTGATGAACACAACCCATGCCCGATCATAATAATAATGGCCCCCACTACCCCTAATACCGTGTTGCTAAGCACTCCTAATAGCACAAGCCTCATATGCGCTACAGAGGAATATGCTACCAAACATTTTAGGTCCACTTGCCGTACACACGCTAATCCTGCGTAGACACCTCCTGCCAAGTTCACCACTAGTAGCAGCACAAAAAAAACGCTTCTAAGCCTTATTTGTATAACTATTATAAATCGAAGCAGCCCGTACCCTCCTAATTTTAGTACCACCCCGGCCAATAGCATCGAACCGGCTACTGGGGCCTCTACGTGAGCCTTAGGTAGTCACAGGTGAAATGGATATATTGGTAGCTTGATAAGAAACCCTAGAATGTATAGCCATCACAATCTCATTCCCCTTTTTTTTACTAGCCTTACCACAGAACTTATCCTCCTCCTCAACCCTCTAATATAGAGTTCTCTTACCCCCCATAAGAAAAAAAGAGATCCGAACACCGTATAGATTACTATATACCCCCCTGCCTGTAAACGCTCTGGCTGATAGCCTCAGCCTACAATTAATAACAACAGAGGGGCTAGCACACTTTCAAAAAAAAAAAAAAAAAGAAAGAACCTCCTCACCCTGAATCTTATCACTAAAATTAGGCTGATTCTGATAATTATTAAATTAAATCTTGCTTTCCGGTGGATCTTAACCCTCCTTAGGTAGGAAAGAATTGCTACAAATAGAGTTAGTGTAACCATTAACCCTATTACAAAGTCTGTGGTGTACAACCCGTTCAACTCTACCCCCCCTATCGCGACTCTTGTGGCGCCCATACTTAGAATAGTTAGAACGCTTAACCCAATGACACTCATATTTAGGTTTTTTATAATAATCAATGCAATAAGTCTAATTGCCAACCTTTTAACCATAAGTAAGACAGACTTTATCTGACACATTCAGTGTAAATGAATTATACTAGTTTATATTATCTTACATACACCCTAACTAGAACTACTACACACACACTAGCCATAAGTATGACACATAGAAGAACAGTCCAACACAAACTCATTAACTTATCATAACGTAAACGAGGTAAAGAAGCACGAATAACCACAAAGAAGACCGCAAAAGCCATCATAAAGACCCCGATCAACGCTTCATTTCCCCCGAAAAATATCGCCGCCCTTATAACCCTTCTGAGAAGAATACTAGAGTACTCCGCAATAAATATAACTGCAAACCCCCCTCCGCTGTACTCCACGTTGTATCCTGACACTAATTCCGACTCTCCTTCCACAAAATCAAATGGCGCCCGATTAGTTTCAGCTAGCATACACAGCATTCAGACAACTATAACTACGCACAAAGGAAAAAAGAAAAAAAAGGACCTTTGTTGGAACACCCTAATTTCTTGAAACATAAACACACCCGAGCACAGCACCACACAAAAGAAGATAAATCCTATAGGGATCTCATAAGAAATTCTTTGCGCCATCGCACGAACTGCACCTAGCAAAGAGTATTTAGAGTTAGAAGCCCATCCGGATATTATTACCCCGTAAACCCTGACTCTAGTAATAACTATAAACAGAATCACCCCGAAAACATAAAACACTTCAGCCGACTTATACGGGTATAAAAGCCATCCAAGTAAACTGATAGTTAATATTAGTGCAGGAGCCAAAATGAAGGGCCCTACGTTAGCACGTGTAGGCACAATAAACTCTTTACATAACAACTTACCTGCGTCACTAAAAGGCTGCAAGATCCCTATATAACTCACCTTGGATGGACCCTTTCGGATTATAATGATAGCCAAAATTTTACGTTCCAACAAAGTATAGAAGCCCACAGCGAGAAGCACCCCTACAAAAGGGATAACACCAACAACCACGCCTACTCAGTCCACCAGTGCAGCCTTAGTCGACCCCAAGGGAGTAAAAGAGTCCGCTGACACTTGACAAAGGCTTAATAGGATAGAGGCTCCAAAGAAAACAGCTACTCTCCTTAGAGTCTTAAATAGACACTCGACACTAACCATAATGAGACTGGGCTTAGCTTTGTAATTCACACACAAACAAGAGTATATCTTATAAGACGAGCTTAAATCGTATGCATTAGGTCTGCCAGCTTGTGCCATGAAAGCAAGTATATATACTTATGAATTGATCCTAAATCAAACGCATTAGCTCTGCCAGCTCTCACAAAGATAAGAGCCACTACTCACGGCGCCTTAGGGGCATGAGCCCTATATCCTAATATTAGACCACCTTATCACTAAAAGCTACTTGCCCATTGTACAAGTTCATTAAATTAAAAGTTTAACGCTTCTTAAAAGCTTTAGCTTATTTTTTATTTTAGTTAAGAGCTTCCAACCATATGACAAAATATTTCTCAGGAATAAACTCAATCACAATCGGTATAAATCTATGGTTAACCCCGCAAATTTCAGAACACTGCCCGTAAATAATTCTACACTGGGAAGCTTTTATAGGAAGCCGATTAATTCGACCTGGGATGGCATCTACTTTAATTAGTAACTTAGGGAGTGCAAACGAATGGAGCACATCAGACCTTCTTACAAAAGCAGTTATTTGCACATCTGCTGGAGCCACCATCCGGTTATCAACATCCAACAAACGATACCCTCCTTTTCTAAATGTCTCCTGCTGGTCTTCTATGTAAGAATCAATTGTATAACACGAAATTCTTTCAGCGCTTTCTCTAGAGCTTGGAGTGTCTAAATTGCGACAAAATTCGTAAGATCAGTACCATTGTTTCCCAATCGCCTTAAAATTTCACCGGGGCCGTTTTACTTCTTCTATATAATATAGGTTAATTATAGAAGGAAACCACAACCCTACTAACATCAACATTGGCACAATAGTCCATCAAAATTCTAATCGTTGACGGTTCAAGAAATGGCGATAAGAAAATTTAGTAAGAAGGATTACGCATCCTATATATATAACAAAGACCAACACAGCCACTGCTACTATCATCACAAAACCATGGTACCGGAACAGGTCTTTCCCTAGTTCCCCATGGACAATATCACCAAAATATCGACTCCCGTAAAAAGACATATTTATATTTTTCTACACTTATTAGCCCACTCACGTGCGCTACTTTCGCGATTTACTAATTTTAATAACTTGAAATAAGCTAAAAACTTAAACCATTTCAGGTCTACAGGACGACTCCTACAGAATTTAGGGTATTCAAGCAGCTTGTCCCACACCCACAAAGAAAGAGGGTTTAATAACAACCTAGAGAAATAAATGACTGAAAGACACTGCCCCAAAATGATATAAGGCTCCCGCACTGGGCGAGCACCAATCCATGTTAACCTAATAAACCTACCAACCAACACTCAAAACACTACTTGATTAAACGGGTAAAAACATAAACTTCGATACTTACCTCTGTGAAGACTAGGAATTAGGTATAATACTACAATCGACAAAAACATAACATATACCCCCCCCGCTTTATGAGGAATTGAACGAAGGATTGCATAAGCAAACATAAAATACCACTCAGGCTGAACATGGATTGGCGTTTTTATAGGATTAGCAGGCCAATAGTTTAAATGATTCCCTAACAGCTCAGGATCCACACACACTAAATATATAAAAAAGAACCTAAAGCAAACATAACCAAAAAGATCTTTAATAGTATAGAAGGGGTGGAAGGGCACACACATAGTACCTCTTTCAATACCCAAAGGGTTATTACTCCCTTTCTCATGTAAAAAAAACAGGTGTAAAAAAACAACCGCCACTATCACAAACGGTAAGAGAAAGTGTAAAGTATAAAACCGCTTTAGAGTTGCATTACACACGGTCCAACCCCCTCATACATAGCGGAGCATACTCTCTCCTACTACGGGGATCACTCTAAGTATATTAGTAATAACAGTAGCCCCCCAATATGACATTTGCCCCCAAGGCAAAGTGTAACCGAGGAAAGCCTCCGCCATAGTTAACAAAAACAAATGCACCCCAAAATACCACACTGTCTTATCTAAATAAGACCCATAATACAGCCCACGAGCAATGTGCGCATAAATACAGATAAAAAACATAGAGGACCCATTTGCATGAATATTACGCAACATTCATCCTTTTTCCACATTACGCATAATATGTACTACAGAATCGAATGCCATGTCTTCATGAGCAGTATAATGAGTTGACAATAAAAGACCCCTTAGAAGTTGGATAATTAGGCACAAGCCTAGTATAGAGCCAAACCTTCACCAAGCGTTTAAGTTTACAGGACAAGGCAAATCATAGAACCTGTCATTCATAATCTTCACCAACTTATTAGTACTTCGTCACGGACCAACCCTCTTAGGCGTGTTAATATTATTCACAGTATTGTTACCAACCATCTCATAAGAAAGGCCTACACCTTGTTTATGAGTTTACAGCTCACCACCTCTTCCTCGGCCACCTCATGAATTTTTGTTATATATACAGGCACAAACCCCCCGCACACCGCATTTTTTTATGAGTACACATAAGCTTGGACCCCCCTTTTTACACCTCTGAAGACACCCAAAGTGTTAAGTGTCCAACTTTGTTTTTGCTCCATTTTTACTTTATTTTTAATTAGACTTAAAGCGACCAACAACTTACGCTTCAAAAATTTTTTTATTTTTAAGATACACGCCTCGTTTTCGAACCGAAAACCACATGAGCAACCAGAGCTGGGGTAAATGAGGAAATAAACGTCTCAAATCCCCATTATCCTACAGCTTACAATTAGCTATAGAGCCCAAGTAACTTAGAATTTAAGGGTCAAATTCACCACTTTCTCTGCCAATAATTAGGTTGAATCTCATGTGGTCCTGAAGAATGCTTACTCCCCGCAAAGGCTTTGTAGCCTTTCAAGCATACACTAAAACCAAGTTAATTAGGTGTAAGGAGACCCGTATTGACCAGTTTTTAAATAGACCATAACAGCCTAACAATAAACGAATTAACTGTAATTTTGCTTATCTTATGGATTATTTTAATAAATTATAACTATTAATACACCAATAAACTTTAACTATGAGCATTAATAACTACTGACCCCGTCTTTACTAACATCAGGAACACTGTCTTCTTCACTTACAACCACATTTCTCTGCTCGACTGGCTGACAGACATTAGCTGGGACTTCAGGCTCCACAACAGCTATTTGTTCTTCTAAAGGAACATAGCCACCCTCAGCATGGGGGCCCCCTTCCTCCTGATTATCAGGAACAACTTCAGCGACACCATTCACAACAGCATCTCCAACAGCTGAAATAGTTTCAGGTAATGGGAGCACCCTAACAGTGTCACCCCCTCCGCCCTGACATAAGTCCCCTCCTCCAACGTCTATTCTAAACACTCAGTTTTTTATATGAAAAAAAACCATCTCACACACCCCTTAACAGTAAGCCTTTTTTTGCAGCAAACCCCTGCCTAAGCCACTCTCATACAGCCTCTCTAGTGCCCAACACATTCAACAATCTATCACTAAGCAACACACTCATTTACATAAAAAGAACCCTTTTTATAAGTTAATCAGCCTATTATACAATATTATTTATGTCATTACAGATCCGTCACAAAGTATTGCTTTAGCTAAAAACTCGCTCGCTTAAAAGAGACCTTAAAGCTATGCATAAGCTTTTGGGTTAACAAACCCAAAAACTTCAATTAAAATAAAGCTTCGCAGGGTCTTGTTGCTCTTCTTTTACACACAGGCCTCTTCGCTTTACCCTTATGCAAGAAGTACTAAAATTTATTTGCCCCACTTTACTTCAAGTAAGCTTTTTATGAGGCAATCGTGTGCATTTCTTTAGAAAGATAAATTCTAAAAAACCTCAGTGAGATGAGCCTAAAACTAATTAACTCCTCTTAAATTGTTTATAAAGAAAAGCTTTAACTTTTTCTTTAGGAATCAAAGTCCTACGTACTATAATACTTCTTTATAACACCTCAGAGCAATAAACTACTTTTGAGCTTAGCTTCATCAAAGCAACTGGGCCATCCCCCCACGTACAACTAAGCTAGGAAGAATTTGTAGCTCTCAGTTATATTAACATTAGCAACTAAACACAACTTAAGAGACAGGCTATCTGGCTTGAGAATAAGAATCTTATACCCTAAGCAAATTACTGGGATTTTCAATTAACAGCTCAACATTCTAGCTTAATTTATTCACCCAGCGTACACTAATTTCATTAAAATTTTTGCCCAGAAGGCAAATATAGTAATTATTGCTATGTAACCATCCTATAACCAGCACATTTAACAGCCTAACGCCACGTTTATTTACATAAAAAGGCCCTATACAATATTGTCTATAGCACTCAGATCTGTGACAGAACATTGCTTTGCTTAAAAACCTTTTATACGAAACTAACTCACTTAAAAGGGACCTCAGGACCAGACATAAACTTCATCACTTGTAGTCTTTGTAAGTTTATAACCCACCTAACCCCCTTTTAGGCGTGTTAATATTACATACTATTGTTAACACTTACTTTTTAAGACGCTCACAACCTTGTTTACAAGCTCACGCTTCTACGTTTCACAATTTTATTTAGCTTCATTTTGTTGCTGCACACCACATTTTTGTCACCTCTATTTAACCTGCTTTCCTATTTCCTCCCCTCCAGATCAGCCCCCCCAGGCATTAGTGTGTCATTTTGATTTTATTTTATTTTTGATTTACTTTTTTGCTTAGACTTTAAGTGACCCATGAATTACGCTTTGGGAACTTTCATATGACTTGATTTCTATTTATTTTTTGATTTTAAGATACAGATAGTCTAGTTTTCAAACCCCAAAAAATCACATGAGCAACCAAAATTAGGGCAAACGAAAAAAATTAACACCTTAGATCCATTTCTCCTGCAGTTTACAATTAACCACAGGAAGCAAATAGCTTTAGAATTTAGGTTTAAGTTTGTTTTTTTCTACCACTAATTAGGTTAAGTCTCACATGACTCTGAAAAATGCTTACTCACTGTAAAGGGTTCAAAACCTTATCTACAACAGGTTGTAAAGCATAATCTAAAACAAGTTTGGACAGGTATGGGCATTCGCAACTAGATTTTCAATAAAATACACAATGTCAAGTAAAATTAAGTTTTACTTTGACTTATAAGTTATCTTAACTAAGGGCTTTTTACATGCATCAGCAACAGGGTTTCCGTGTAAAAGGACAGGAGAACAGGCCTTGCGGTCACTGTACCGGCCGGTAACAGGAAATGCGGTACACTATAAAACCTCATTCTTAAGGGTTTCCACAGTGTTTGGTTTTTTTTTGTCTGTTACTAGCACAAATCCATTACACACCGCCTTTTTAGAACCCTTGTTTTATTCTTTAGGTGGGTGATTGCTGCTTTTTGGCTGCATTAATAGACTGTTTTATTTTTTACCTAATTTGCAACCCGTTTTAACCCTATTTTTTAATAAAATAGCAATACTAATTTTAACAAGAACCAACGACACGCCCTACCGCCACTAATTGGCCTTCAGCTTCATAAAAGGCAACCCTTTTTATAAACTAATCAGTTTATTGCGTAGCATTATTTAAGCAATGACAGAGCCAGGGCAAAGCGTTGCTTTAGCGAAAAAGTCCTTTCGTACAAAATTAGCTCATTTTTAAAAGAGGATAGAAACTGAACTAGCTCACGCCGTTCTGAACTCAGCTCATGTTAGATTTTAAAGGGCGAACAGACCCACCATTAGAAGCTTCTACGCCTCTAGGATATCTAAAGCCAACATCGAGGTCGCAATCTTCCCCTCCAATACCATCTTTCGGGAGAAATTGCGCTGTTATCCCTAGAGTAGCTAGCCACACATATAAAGTTAGGAAATACGAGTTAGATTTATATAATAGTGAAAGACTTATTTTCACTGATCTCCCATCAAAATCGTATAAGAGCCAAAAACTCCAATTAAGATAAAGCTTCATAGGGTCTTGTCGTCCTTCTTTTACATAAAGGCCTCTTCACCTTAAAGTTAGTTTAAATTAAATTTTCAGACACAGCACCTTCTTCGTTAACCCTTTCATACCATCCTTCAATTGAAAGGCAAATTATCGCGCTACCTTAGGACGCTCACGTTAACGCCGCCGTTTACAACAAACATTACTCTAGTTGCACTGGGCAGGGACTACCTTTTACTTACATCAAAAGGAAATGTTTTTGTTAAACAGTCGAGAAGTTTAGTTTGCCGAATTCGTTTAAAAACTTTTATTTAGCCTTTAGTTTTTTAAGGTAAAACAAAATAGTAATACCAAATAAATAATATTTTTACTCGTTTTTATCATAGTCACTGGTCCTACAACCATAGGCTTATTTTAAAGTAAATGAATAACCCAATTAATCTTTTTTCCCCATCTGGTTTTAGTTAAAATACACTAATATCTAATAGCCAGTTTAAAGCCTATAGAAACCCAATTTTTTTTTAACATCAATTTTAGTATTTTTCAGCTTAACCCAAAAAATTTTACCCCTTAAATAGTTAAGGAAAATGCTTACACATCTTTTTAAGCCAACCAGATATCTAAAAGCGCGAATAGTATCTAGCCGCTATTCTTTAGTTTAATTAAATCTCTGCCACGATTTCTTAACTCAAAAAAATAACTCTCTTTTATTCGGGAAAATTAAATTCTTAAACTTGTCTTGAAAAACCCTTATGCAAAAGGTACTAAAATTTATTTATACTATTTTAATTCAAGTGCACTTTTCACAAAACAATTATGCACGTCTCTTTAAAAAAGATAAATTATAAAAAGCCTCAGTAAGAGGAATCTAGAACTGACAATTCTAAGTTATATATTAACTACTTTTAACTTATTTATGAAGAAGAAGATTAACTTTTTCTTTAGGAATCAAAGCCCTACTTACTACAATTTTTCTTTATAACGCTTCGAAGTTCTAAGTGCCAAAAAACTACTTTTGAACTTTGCTTCATCAAAGCAACTGGATCATCCCCCACGTGGCACTAAGCTTAGGCCTAACTAGACTATGGAGAATTTGCAGTTCTCAGTTATATTAACATTAACTACTAAGCACAACTTAAGAGAAATACTATCTGACTTAAGAATGAAAATCTTATGTTTTCCCTAAACTACTTAAGCAAGCCAAAGCAAATTACTGCGATTTTGAATTAACAGCTCAACGTTTTAGCTTAAACTATTTGGCCAGCATACACTAATTTCATTAGAACTTTTGCTTGGAAGGCAAATATAATATTATTTACTATATATGCATATTATAGCCTAGCAGCAACTTCCGTTACTGCTACCTTGTTACGACTTTTCACAGGTTTCCCCGCGAGCGACGGGCGATTAGTACTCATCTGATTGTATTCAGGGTAATTTTATTTTTAACCCTTACTTACAAGTCCTTCTTCAAAGGCAAGTTTTCTTATCTTATTTGTCTACTTAGTTGAGCTACCTTTTAGTAGCTCAATCTTTGAATTATTGCTTAAGTTACATCTGTATCCCAGATTAACCTTGTCATAAGCTGCATGTCAATCTGAATTATTTTTGAAGTTGTGCTACATGGGCATATAGCCAATTCTAGTAGCTGCACCTAACTAAAAGTAACTTACCTTACCGAACTCAGCAAGTAAAATAAGAGTTAGCTTCAGTAATAACCAAAAATTTTACCCGGACACTCACCATATTAGAGTAAACAACCATACACACGCACTAATAAGACAAGGCTCAAATGTAGGTGGGTTATCCTTTAACACCCAGGATCCCCTGTTTTCTATCTCAGACACCGCCTATTTATTTCTCTTTGACAACCAAATGTTTAGTTAAGAGGAACTTTTGTTTTAAACTATGGATAACAGGGTATCTAATCCTGGTTTCACTTCATAGATTCGTTAGAAGCTCACTAAAACTTTAGGAATATAACCACAAAAAACCGTTAACATTACACTGCACCTATAGTTTTTTTATAGTTTTATAACACAACATTGACTCTAACCAATCCGCTTAAATTTATATTCGAACTGAATCTAACCGCGGCTGCTGGCATTCATCAATTGACCCCGAATTTGTCAAAAAGCTGGGTTAAAGTTTCCTTTATTAACCAATTTTCCCCACTGATGTTGAACTTGCACTTAATTTGTTCAAGCCCGCATTTAGAATCATGAGAAGCATTTTGCCCATAAATTTAGGGCCATAATCAAACCCTCCTACAGATTTGACACAAGGTACTAAAGTATCCATCTTCCTCATTTTCAATGAGACGCTTTAATTAAGCTACTGTATCTTCTATTTTAGGTTTATTTTACTCTTCGTAAAGGCACCATGGTTTTTATGCACAAATACGACACCACTAATATTACAAACAGTAACACACCAGCTATTAGGATATATAACCTTAACCCGCTTCTTTCAGCCATGAAACTTAGAAACAAAGACCCGCTAATTTCTCTGTACTCGTAATTCATAAGACCCATAAGGACCGCTCTGGCACAACACCTTCTGACGAGAACCATAAACTCTAGATTAAAACGATACACTTCATTGGGGTAGATCCTTAAAACATACAAGAACAGGACTATTACACCCCTAACGTAAGTTAGGAACAATAAGAACCCTAACAACCTTCTAACCTCCAGTGCAACCTCCACACATGCAATTATAGACCCCCTCAATAGCACTAGCCCTAAAGAAATAGGTTGCTTGGCAATTAAGACAATCGAAAACACAGCCATCAAAATTACACATATGACTATAACTCTCATTATATAAACATAATTAAGCTTACGCCCCCCGCTACCACCAGCCCTCATACTACCAGCTGGTAGGTAAAATAATTTTTCTGAACAATTTCATTCAAACAGCTGAGTTGACCTAGTCCCTTATGGGCACCTTGAGGGCCCAATAGCTCTAGTCAACCTTGATCCAGACTTTGAGCTACCATCCTGGACCCCTTAAAGAAGGCCATTTTTCTGGGGTGGGAGGTTAGCCTCTCTATGAGCCACATTCTCAAAAAGAATCTTAATAGTTTGGCTGACGACCAAGGCTTAGACCCTAATTTTCTAAGCACTCCTCATCACAAAATTAACCCTACAAAGGGAATAAGAAATACTCTGACTCTCTCATATTTCTCAAGAACTACTACAAACCCAAACCTCTCTATTTTCCTCCCTAATACCCCTCCTAAGATAATAGCCCCAATATACAGGCTAAGAAAAGGAGTTTGTATATTTAAGTGCTCATTAATCCGCAAACTTCTGCTATTAACGTAATTAGACCCAAGTATTACTCTAAATACAATCCGTGCCCTATAAAAAGAAGTGAAGATTAAACCTGTTAGCTCTAATAAATAGCACCCATAAGTTATTCTTCTGTCTATCATTCTTAGCTCAATTATTAGGTCTTTAGAGAAAAACCCTCTTATAAACGGGGCCCCTCTCAAGGACACAATTGCAACCGTTATTGCACCCATTCTTACCGGTAATCCTTGCCACAAGCTTCTTAACCCCCGGATATCTTGGATTCTTTGGTTTCTATGAATAACACCCCCTGCGCCTAGAAACAACAAAGCTTTAAATACCGCATGGGTTACTAAATGAAAAAAAGCTACAGACGGAAGAAGGATTGAAATCGAGAATATTATTAACCTTAACTGCCTCAAAGTCGAGAGTGCGATTACCTTTTTTAGGTCAAACGCAAACACAGCCCTTGACCCCGCTAATATTAGAGTAAATAGTCTTAAGACTATAAGTATTTGAGTCACAAAGGGATTAGCTCTGATAATATAAAAAGAGCGAAGAATCAAATAAACCCCAGCTGTCACCAATGTCGAAGAATGCACCAAAGAGGAGACCGGTGTGGTGTGCCGCCATGGCAGCAGGTAGCCATGCGCAAAACGGCATTTGTGCGCTTTTAGTTATACCTGCAAGAACTACCACAAACCCTAAATTAACCCATGTCTGCACTGGGTGGTATATATAAATTAACCACCCCCCTTCTCTTAAAAAAATAGAAACTCTAAAAAGTACAAAAACATCCCCAATTCGATTAGTCAAAGCTGTCAACATAGCCGCAGATAACCTCTTATTGTTCTGGTAATAAGCCACTAATAGGAATGAGGTGAGCCCTAGCCCGTCTCAACCAATTAAAAGTATTACTAAATTAGGAACTAAGATTATAAACACTATAGACAGCACAAACAACCATACTAATCCCATAAACCGCTTGTAGTATGGCTCTCCAGCTATATACCACTTGCAGTAGGTTGCTACACTTCCTCTAATTACCAAAACCGTCCCAACAAAGACTATTCTTACGCTATCTAGTAGAACTCTGAAGCTAAATGAGAGACAATTACTCTCTCAAACAGTAACTTCCAATAAATAAGCTTTTCCAAAGGTCCTCCCTCTAAGAATAAATAAGTATCCAATCAGAATCAGTAAAAGTAACCCTAAGTTACTTTTTAATTGTATGATACTATTTTTACGAGCCATCTCTTAGTAACCTTGACATCAAATCGTCTCCGCATAGTCGCATCACCATAACCAGAAGGGCCAAGCAAATTCTGGCTTCGCAAACAGCTAAACATAGAATTAGTAAAATTAACCAAAACTGATTTATTAGAAACACATGGGTTACAAACAATAAGCCTAGTCTTATTATTTCAAGCCCTACAAATAAACACAAAAGGTGTTTGTTTATACGGAAGATTACAAAACAGCCTATACTTATTAAGAAAACTCCTAGGAATTTTATTCAAATCATAGCTTTAAAACACATAGTTTTCTACGACTTACAAGGCCGTCGCTTCAGCAAAGCTTTTAAAACTACCTACCTTCTATGATCCTCCGTATAGAGACACAATAAGACACAAAAAATATAACACTGAATACACGCGATTGCAACTTCAGCGGCTCCAAAAACACCTCCGCCCATTATTAACCCTTTAATACCCCCAACTCCTGTAAGCAGCCTTCTGCTATTTAACCAGCTAACTACTAACTCTCTCCTGCATATAGTTAGAATTACTTTACCAGCTCCCAGATTTAGTGTCAGACGTAAAACTAATGTTAAAGGGCGAAGTATGCCACTAATTAGCTCAACCACTACTATAAAAGGCACAAGGATTAACGGGCAACCTGTTGGAACGAGACTCATCAACCCCTGCTCAAATCTGCATAAAAGACTAGATAAAACTAAACAAGTTCAAATAGACAAAGCAAAGGAGAACCCGAACACAAACTGCCCTCTTACAGGGAAAAAGAATGGAAAGTTTCCAGACAGATTTAGTATCAGAATTATCATGAACAGACCCCTTATTACTAGAGGAAACCCAGATAGCTTTAGTCCCTTTCCGTTCAATCGAATCATCGAATAAGTAAAGGATAGCACCAAACTCCGAAAAGAGCTCGTACTTCTACCCTTAGTGTACACGTCTCTAAATAGCACGGTTATTGGCACTATAGAAGACAGCAACCATAACGGCATAGACAACCAAATTAAGTTATAGCTGTGAGCATCAAATCTAGAAAAAACATCTATTAACATGACTTTAAATTATTGATTACGCGATTTCTTATAAATATAAGTGATACACGTGTTATAAGGGTTAGTTCACACAAATGGCAATTGGCTATAAACATGCTTCCTTCCTGGATAAAGGTCTCGGGTACCTGCTCAGTCTATTTCACCACATAAACCCCCACTAAATACAACCCCTCGCTGGCTTACTAGAGCCTCTCATAGAAGGAACTTAAAATATATTAGAGACCCAAAAGACACAGCGGACCCATAAGAAGACACCCAATGTCAGTGAGCATAAATATCAGCGTAGTCTATATACCGTCGAGGCATTCCTCTTAGGCCTAAGAAATGCTGAGGAAAGAAGGTAGTATTTACCCCAAAAAATATTGCTATAAAATGGGCTTTCCTCCATTTCTTATTAAAGCATACTCCAACAAAATTTGGCAACCAATGGTTAAGACCACAGAACACCCCAAACACCGCCCCTATTCTTAGCACATAATGGAAATGAGCCACCACATAATATGTGTCGTGTAGAGACACATCCATAGAAGCCCTAGACAGTAAGACCCCTGTTAGCCCTCCCACGGTGAATAAAAACAGAAACCCAGTACTTCAGTAGGCGGCAGGCTTTATTTTGAATTTTCTTCCTGCTATAGTTGCCAGTCATCTGAATACTTTCACCCCTGTTGGAACAGCGATTACTATAGTTGCGGTAGAAAAATAGCCTCGAGTATCAACATTAAGACCTACGGTAAACATGTGGTGAGCCCACACCATACACCCTAACCCTCCAATTCCGATTATTGCGTATACTATCCCAATTAGACCAAAAACCGCTTCTTTTCCAGAGCAATGCATAATTACTTTTGATATCACACCAAAGGCAGGTAGAATAAGAATATACACTTCCGGATGCCCAAAAAATCAAAACAAATGTTGGAACAAAACGGGGTCCCCCCCTCCTGCGGGATCGAAAAAAGTTGTGTTAAAGTTTCGGTCAAACAAGATTATTGTGATGCCCCCTCCTAGAACCGGAATTGAAATAATTAAAAGAACTGCAGTAACTCTAATCCTTAAAACATAAAGCTCCGCTCGTTCTCCTTTCATTTCTAACACTGGCATATTTTTATTGGTCCTAGCAAAGTTAATAGCCCCCACTAGAGAGCTGAGCCCAGCTAGATGTAGTGACACAATAAGAACATCCATCCTAGGGCCCCTATGATAGGGGTACACAGATAAAGGGGGGTAAATAGTTCATCCAGCACCAACTCCTTTATCCGTTCTAAAGGACAGTATTAGTAAATATAGTGCATTAGGAGATAGTCAATAACTTAAGTTGTTTATTCGCGGGTAAATTATATCTTTACCTCCTACTAGCAGAGGAATCAACCAATTACCGAAAGCTCCAATTAAGATAGGTATCACAGCAAAAAAAATTATTATTAAGGCATGCGTTGTAACCACCACATTATAGAATCAATCTCTTTTTAAGAACACTGCTCCAGGATGCCCCAGTTGCATTCGGATCATTAACCTCAACCTTGCTCCAAACAACCCTCCTCAGACTCCGCTATACAGATAAAGGGTTCCAATATCTTTGTGATTTGTTGATCACAGCCATCGACGTCACCAGGACTCCACTTCTCCATAACCCCCTACTTCTTCCTTTTTTAGTATTTTTATCATTTTATTTATCCTTACTTAGAAGCCAATCATCTAGCCTTATTAGCCCTTAGAGCCGCACTAGATTTTAGCCTCTTAATATTTTTTTCCCTATACGCTATAGTAAGATATGCCTTTTCAAACCTTCTATTAGATCCTTGAGAACTTTCATTGGTCCCATACTTCCTTAAGAAGCACTCTCGACGTGAAAACCACAGGTACACACAATACACTTCCAACAGCAAAAGTAAGCCTCTTACAATCACCTCTCATCAAAATTCGTTTCGCATAAATGCCACTTCTAGTATTAACCTACTCATTCCAAAGACCCCTCACGATATTCGTGGTAGAGACCCCCAAACAAGATAAGAAGGAAACCCCTTGAGGACAAAATCCCTAACACTCTCTTACCGTAAAAGAACATGTAGGCAAAAGGTATTAACAGCACTACCTCTACATCAAACACGACGAACAAAACTGCTACTAGAAAGAATCGGATAGAAAAGGGCCTCCGAGCTCTTCCAATAGGCTCAAATCCACACTCATATGGACTGCACTTTTCTCGGTCTAGACCCCGCTTTTCCCTTAGTAGCATAAATAACCCCGTAAACAAAAAAGACACAATGCAGACAAACGCAACTCTTAACCCCATAACCATTCTTCTAGAAAACTTATGGAAGTGTCTTTAGCTCCCAAAGCCAATATTTTATTTTAAACTATATCTAGCTAAAAAAGGGTTGACACCACTAATAGCCCCACAACCTATCGTTCTTAAATTAAACTACTTTTTTATAAGGAAAAATGGTACAAGCCATTTATAACAAAGTTAGCAGCCCTATTATGTTAATTAACTTCCTCACTTAAGAATGAAAACCTAGGCTTAATAATTAGATGCAAACCAATCCTTTTTTTTAAAGTACCATTCTACAAAAAGGAGGTAACAACTACCTATAGTTATGTTTGAAACAAAATATTTTATTTTAAATTACCTTTTTATCATACTTTTGTGGTTTTACCCACTCTTTTTGAGCCGAAATCAAAACGCCCCTGGCCTAAAAGCAGTTTCTAAATAAATCTCACCAAGATCAATGCCCCCCCTGCTAGGTTAGCCCCGATCACTATCCTCCACATAATCTTGAATTCTGCTTTGTTTTTGTCTACTAACCTTTTTATTACTATCCTATAAAAAAAGTCAATGTAGAATTTTAGCCTGATTACTGAACCTATAATACAAGCCACGATTACAGCCCTTCCTCTCATTAGAAACACCAATACTTTCGCTAGAAAGCCAAGGAAAGGAGGCATCCCCATCAGTATCAGTAACCCTATACCCCTCGCGGCTCTACTAATCTGACCGCCCATTCTTGTTTTGTTTATTATTGAGCACCCATAAAAAAACAGCCCTACCGACAGCGAGTAAACTGCAAAATACCCTACAAAGACTACTCTTGACCATGTGAGCCCTAACAGCATTCATGATGTATGCACAAACGACGAGTACGCGCTTATTACTCGTACTGAATTCTGGTTAAGGCCCCCTACTGCCCCAATTCCAGCTATCAATACAATTACTACTCACAACCCCTTAGAGGGTATAATTATTGATAAAAAGACAAGGGGGGCGACTTTTTGCCAAGTTAATATTAACCCTCTTGCTAACCATCTGCTGTTCTTAATAATTGAAGGGACCCACGAATGTAGCGGGAAAACGCCAGATTTTAACACTGTACCCGCCCCCCTTATCACCAGCCCTCTCACTACGTGCTGCTCTATCAAGGTTACAAAACCCACTAGTATCAGAATTGACCCCGTTCTTTGTACCACAAAATATTTTACACAGGGCTCAGGACTATAGTGACCATCAGGGTTTATAATTACAAGAAATCCATACAGATTTAGCTCTAAACCGAGTCACACCCCTACTATCTCTTCTCTTCTAACCCTAAGAATTGTCCCGATCAATATTACCCCTAATCTCACTAATTTTATAGGTCTTACCACAAAGCTTACCATTTCAAGTAAAGGTTACTTATAACACTTGAAAATCATAGGTCTTCTGTCCTTAATTAGACTACTTTACTCAGACTAGTAAGCGCTTGGAATCGCTTTGGTACTTGATTTCAAATCAAAACTGTTTAACTAGTCTGTATGACTCCTATTTTTAACCTTTTAAATGGTCAGGAATCTTATATCAGGACGGAGCATGCTCTTCTTGAATGTACGCATACCACGAAGGCTTTGCGTCTGGGTACTTAAACGTATAGACGTCCCCGTCTCATATTTTGAACCACCACATGTATAACCATCCTCCAAACCACACATATACTAAACATCATAATGCTACCCATACCACATCTACGAAGTGTCAGTACCAAATGCAAGCCTCAAAACCAAAGTGCCGTTGACTGGAAAACTCCCCACGCCATAGTCGGACTAACCTCACCATTAGTCAAAGAGTCCCCACAACTACGTGCATTCCATGAAACCCAGTTAGTAAATAAAACACTCTTCCATACACCCTATCTGCAATAGTGTATGAGTTTCAGTAGTATTCTCGAAGTTGCACTAGGAAGAACACAGTCCCACATAAAATTGTTACCACTAGGCCAATAAATGGCCCAACATCATAATCCTTCAAACGCATTCTCTTATGGGCTTGAGTTACGAATAACCCCCTCCTAATTAAAAGACCTGTCTCGAACAGCCTTGTCGACGACGGGTTTGGCGTGCGGATCCCTGGAGGGGGTCATCGCATCCCTAGTTCACACGAGGGTCTTAAGGCATTATGGAAGAAAGTCCAAAAAAAAGAAAAGAAGAACATTACTTCAGACAGAATAAAAAGGGCAACTCCATCACGAAATCTCTTGATTACGAAGCGAGTATGAAACCCAATATCTCCCTCACGAATTAAGTCTCGCCATCATCTAAAAGTTCTCAATAGTATACACCCCAACCTCATTCCTATTAATAGAAATCTGGGAGTTCGATGCAGTCACAAAATTAACCCTACCGCTATTCCGTTTGCCGAGATAGCCACAAAAAAGGGCCACGGACTTGGACCTGGTACATAGTAACGAGAATAAGGATTACGATTCATTGTTTAGGGTATAAACATAAACATAAAGTTCAGCGGTATCCAATGAGCCGCCAGAACAAAAACATCACAAACTCTTCTCAAGTTTAAGGACTCCCTGTGTGACACCCCCTTCCCGTGACAACAACTTCCATATAGGTATAGTCTAAAACATGCCCTAATAAAGCTTATCAGACCCAGGATAAGCAGGAACACTCCACTTATTCACCCTCCCACGCCGAAAACGAGGATTTCCCCAAATAAGTTTAGACTAGGAGGGGCTGCTATGTTGCTTGATCTTAACAGGAAACACATTAAGACTAGACTTGGGCAGACTAACAAGCCCCCTTTATTTATTACTAGCAGACGCGAGTGCCTCATCTTATAGATAGCATTCACATACCTGAACAAACCTGATGAACACAACCCATGCCCGATCATAATAATAATGGCCCCCACTACCCCTAATACCGTGTTGCTAAGCACTCCTAATAGCACAAGCCTCATATGCGCTACAGAGGAATATGCTACCAAACATTTTAGGTCCACTTGCCGTACACACGCTAATCCTGCGTAGACACCTCCTGCCAAGTTCACCACTAGTAGCAGCACAAAAAAAAACGCTTCTAAGCCTTATTTGTATAACTATTATAAATCGAAGCAGCCCGTACCCTCCTAATTTTAGTACCACCCCGGCCAATAGCATCGAACCGGCTACTGGGGCCTCTACGTGAGCCTTAGGTAGTCACAGGTGAAATGGATATATTGGTAGCTTGATAAGAAACCCTAGAATGTATAGCCATCACAATCTCATTCCCCTTTTTTTTACTAGCCTTACCACAGAACTTATCCTCCTCCTCAACCCTCTAATATAGAGTTCTCTTACCCCCCATAAGAAAAAAAGAGATCCGAACACCGTATAGATTACTATATACCCCCCTGCCTGTAAACGCTCTGGCTGATAGCCTCAGCCTACAATTAATAACAACAGAGGGGCTAGCACACTTTCAAAAAAAAAAAAAAAAAGAAAGAACCTCCTCACCCTGAATCTTATCACTAAAATTAGGCTGATTCTGATAATTATTAAATTAAATCTTGCTTTCCGGTGGATCTTAACCCTCCTTAGGTAGGAAAGAATTGCTACAAATAGAGTTAGTGTAACCATTAACCCTATTACAAAGTCTGTGGTGTACAACCCGTTCAACTCTACCCCCCCTATCGCGACTCTTGTGGCGCCCATACTTAGAATAGTTAGAACGCTTAACCCAATGACACTCATATTTAGGTTTTTTATAATAATCAATGCAATAAGTCTAATTGCCAACCTTTTAACCATAAGTAAGACAGACTTTATCTGACACATTCAGTGTAAATGAATTATACTAGTTTATATTATCTTACATACACCCTAACTAGAACTACTACACACACACTAGCCATAAGTATGACACATAGAAGAACAGTCCAACACAAACTCATTAACTTATCATAACGTAAACGAGGTAAAGAAGCACGAATAACCACAAAGAAGACCGCAAAAGCCATCATAAAGACCCCGATCAACGCTTCATTTCCCCCGAAAAATATCGCCGCCCTTATAACCCTTCTGAGAAGAATACTAGAGTACTCCGCAATAAATATAACTGCAAACCCCCCTCCGCTGTACTCCACGTTGTATCCTGACACTAATTCCGACTCTCCTTCCACAAAATCAAATGGCGCCCGATTAGTTTCAGCTAGCATACACAGCATTCAGACAACTATAACTACGCACAAAGGAAAAAAGAAAAAAAAGGACCTTTGTTGGAACACCCTAATTTCTTGAAACATAAACACACCCGAGCACAGCACCACACAAAAGAAGATAAATCCTATAGGGATCTCATAAGAAATTCTTTGCGCCATCGCACGAACTGCACCTAGCAAAGAGTATTTAGAGTTAGAAGCCCATCCGGATATTATTACCCCGTAAACCCTGACTCTAGTAATAACTATAAACAGAATCACCCCGAAAACATAAAACACTTCAGCCGACTTATACGGGTATAAAAGCCATCCAAGTAAACTGATAGTTAATATTAGTGCAGGAGCCAAAATGAAGGGCCCTACGTTAGCACGTGTAGGCACAATAAACTCTTTACATAACAACTTACCTGCGTCACTAAAAGGCTGCAAGATCCCTATATAACTCACCTTGGATGGACCCTTTCGGATTATAATGATAGCCAAAATTTTACGTTCCAACAAAGTATAGAAGCCCACAGCGAGAAGCACCCCTACAAAAGGGATAACACCAACAACCACGCCTACTCAGTCCACCAGTGCAGCCTTAGTCGACCCCAAGGGAGTAAAAGAGTCCGCTGACACTTGACAAAGGCTTAATAGGATAGAGGCTCCAAAGAAAACAGCTACTCTCCTTAGAGTCTTAAATAGACACTCGACACTAACCATAATGAGACTGGGCTTAGCTTTGTAATTCACACACAAACAAGAGTATATCTTATAAGACGAGCTTAAATCGTATGCATTAGGTCTGCCAGCTTGTGCCATGAAAGCAAGTATATATACTTATGAATTGATCCTAAATCAAACGCATTAGCTCTGCCAGCTCTCACAAAGATAAGAGCCACTACTCACGGCGCCTTAGGGGCATGAGCCCTATATCCTAATATTAGACCACCTTATCACTAAAAGCTACTTGCCCATTGTACAAGTTCATTAAATTAAAAGTTTAACGCTTCTTAAAAGCTTTAGCTTATTTTTTATTTTAGTTAAGAGCTTCCAACCATATGACAAAATATTTCTCAGGAATAAACTCAATCACAATCGGTATAAATCTATGGTTAACCCCGCAAATTTCAGAACACTGCCCGTAAATAATTCTACACTGGGAAGCTTTTATAGGAAGCCGATTAATTCGACCTGGGATGGCATCTACTTTAATTAGTAACTTAGGGAGTGCAAACGAATGGAGCACATCAGACCTTCTTACAAAAGCAGTTATTTGCACATCTGCTGGAGCCACCATCCGGTTATCAACATCCAACAAACGATACCCTCCTTTTCTAAATGTCTCCTGCTGGTCTTCTATGTAAGAATCAATTGTATAACACGAAATTCTTTCAGCGCTTTCTCTAGAGCTTGGAGTGTCTAAATTGCGACAAAATTCGTAAGATCAGTACCATTGTTTCCCAATCGCCTTAAAATTTCACCGGGGCCGTTTTACTTCTTCTATATAATATAGGTTAATTATAGAAGGAAACCACAACCCTACTAACATCAACATTGGCACAATAGTCCATCAAAATTCTAATCGTTGACGGTTCAAGAAATGGCGATAAGAAAATTTAGTAAGAAGGATTACGCATCCTATATATATAACAAAGACCAACACAGCCACTGCTACTATCATCACAAAACCATGGTACCGGAACAGGTCTTTCCCTAGTTCCCCATGGACAATATCACCAAAATATCGACTCCCGTAAAAAGACATATTTATATTTTTCTACACTTATTAGCCCACTCACGTGCGCTACTTTCGCGATTTACTAATTTTAATAACTTGAAATAAGCTAAAAACTTAAACCATTTCAGGTCTACAGGACGACTCCTACAGAATTTAGGGTATTCAAGCAGCTTGTCCCACACCCACAAAGAAAGAGGGTTTAATAACAACCTAGAGAAATAAATGACTGAAAGACACTGCCCCAAAATGATATAAGGCTCCCGCACTGGGCGAGCACCAATCCATGTTAACCTAATAAACCTACCAACCAACACTCAAAACACTACTTGATTAAACGGGTAAAAACATAAACTTCGATACTTACCTCTGTGAAGACTAGGAATTAGGTATAATACTACAATCGACAAAAACATAACATATACCCCCCCGCTTTATGAGGAATTGAACGAAGGATTGCATAAGCAAACATAAAATACCACTCAGGCTGAACATGGATTGGCGTTTTTATAGGATTAGCAGGCCAATAGTTTAAATGATTCCCTAACAGCTCAGGATCCACACACACTAAATATATAAAAAAGAACCTAAAGCAAACATAACCAAAAAGATCTTTAATAGTATAGAAGGGGTGGAAGGGCACACACATAGTACCTCTTTCAATACCCAAAGGGTTATTACTCCCTTTCTCATGTAAAAAAAACAGGTGTAAAAAAACAACCGCCACTATCACAAACGGTAAGAGAAAGTGTAAAGTATAAAACCGCTTTAGAGTTGCATTACACACGGTCCAACCCCCTCATACATAGCGGAGCATACTCTCTCCTACTACGGGGATCACTCTAAGTATATTAGTAATAACAGTAGCCCCCCAATATGACATTTGCCCCCAAGGCAAAGTGTAACCGAGGAAAGCCTCCGCCATAGTTAACAAAAACAAATGCACCCCAAAATACCACACTGTCTTATCTAAATAAGACCCATAATACAGCCCACGAGCAATGTGCGCATAAATACAGATAAAAAACATAGAGGACCCATTTGCATGAATATTACGCAACATTCATCCTTTTTCCACATTACGCATAATATGTACTACAGAATCGAATGCCATGTCTTCATGAGCAGTATAATGAGTTGACAATAAAAGACCCCTTAGAAGTTGGATAATTAGGCACAAGCCTAGTATAGAGCCAAACCTTCACCAAGCGTTTAAGTTTACAGGACAAGGCAAATCATAGAACCTGTCATTCATAATCTTCACCAACTTATTAGTACTTCGTCACGGACCAACCCTCTTAGGCGTGTTAATATTATTCACAGTATTGTTACCAACCATCTCATAAGAAAGGCCTACACCTTGTTTATGAGTTTACAGCTCACCACCTCTTCCTCGGCCACCTCATGAATTTTTGTTATATATACAGGCACAAACCCCCCGCACACCGCATTTTTTTATGAGTACACATAAGCTTGGACCCCCCTTTTTACACCTCTGAAGACACCCAAAGTGTTAAGTGTCCAACTTTGTTTTTGCTCCATTTTTACTTTATTTTTAATTAGACTTAAAGCGACCAACAACTTACGCTTCAAAAATTTTTTTATTTTTAAGATACACGCCTCGTTTTCGAACCGAAAACCACATGAGCAACCAGAGCTGGGGTAAATGAGGAAATAAACGTCTCAAATCCCCATTATCCTACAGCTTACAATTAGCTATAGAGCCCAAGTAACTTAGAATTTAAGGGTCAAATTCACCACTTTCTCTGCCAATAATTAGGTTGAATCTCATGTGGTCCTGAAGAATGCTTACTCCCCGCAAAGGCTTTGTAGCCTTTCAAGCATACACTAAAACCAAGTTAATTAGGTGTAAGGAGACCCGTATTGACCAGTTTTTAAATAGACCATAACAGCCTAACAATAAACGAATTAACTGTAATTTTGCTTATCTTATGGATTATTTTAATAAATTATAACTATTAATACACCAATAAACTTTAACTATGAGCATTAATAACTACTGACCCCGTCTTTACTAACATCAGGAACACTGTCTTCTTCACTTACAACCACATTTCTCTGCTCGACTGGCTGACAGACATTAGCTGGGACTTCAGGCTCCACAACAGCTATTTGTTCTTCTAAAGGAACATAGCCACCCTCAGCATGGGGGCCCCCTTCCTCCTGATTATCAGGAACAACTTCAGCGACACCATTCACAACAGCATCTCCAACAGCTGAAATAGTTTCAGGTAATGGGAGCACCCTAACAGTGTCACCCCCCTCCGCCCTGACATAAGTCCCCTCCTCCAACGTCTATTCTAAACACTCAGTTTTTATATGAAAAAAAACCATCTCACACACCCCTTAACAGTAAGCCTTTTTTTGCAGCAAACCCCTGCCTAAGCCACTCTCATACAGCCTCTCTAGTGCCCAACACATTCAACAATCTATCACTAAGCAACACACTCATTTACATAAAAAGAACCCTTTTTATAAGTTAATCAGCCTATTATACAATATTATTTATGTCATTACAGATCCGTCACAAAGTATTGCTTTAGCTAAAAACTCGCTCGCTTAAAAGAGACCTTAAAGCTATGCATAAGCTTTTGGGTTAACAAACCCAAAAACTTCAATTAAAATAAAGCTTCGCAGGGTCTTGTTGCTCTTCTTTTACACACAGGCCTCTTCGCTTTACCCTTATGCAAGAAGTACTAAAATTTATTTGCCCCACTTTACTTCAAGTAAGCTTTTTATGAGGCAATCGTGTGCATTTCTTTAGAAAGATAAAT
>NW_026963701.1:30000-37500 GCF_036588685.1 Mytilus trossulus | reverse complement strand
GGTAAAAAAATTTTACGAGGGTGACATTTTCATCGGGAAGCCGCACGTTAGATGCGGACAGGCTACCGCGGGTCTCTCGACCATCGAGGCCGTCTAACTATACCCTCGGTAAATTTTTTTTACAAGGGTGAAATTTTCATCGGGAAGCCGCACGTTAGACGCAGGCAAGCTACCGCGGGTCTCTCGACCATCGAGGCCGTCTAACTATACCCTCGGTAAAATAAATTTACAAGGGTGAAATTTTCATCGGGAAGCCGCACGTTAGACGCAGGCAAGCTACCGCGGGTCTCTCGATCATCGAGGCCGTCTAACTATACCCTCGGTAAAAAAAATTTACGAGGGTGACATTTTCATCGGGAAGCCGCACGTTAGATGCGGACAGGCTACCGCGGGTCTCTCGACCATCGAGGCCGTCTAACTATACCCTCGGTAAATGTTTTTTACAAGGGTGAAATTTTCATCGGGAAGCCGCACGTTAGACGCAGGCAAGCTACCGCGGGTCTCTCGACCATCGAGGCCGTCTAACTATACCCTCGGTAAAAAAAAAAATTTACGTGGGTGAAATTTTCATCGGGAAGCCGCACGTTAGATGCGGACAGGCTACCGCGGGTCTCTCGACCATCGAAGGCCGTCTAACTATACCCTCGGTAAATTTTTTTTTACAAGGGTGAAATTTTCATCGGGAAGCCGCACGTTAGACGCAGGCAGGCTACCGCGGGTCTCTCGACCATCGAGGCCGGCAAACTATACCCTCGGTAAAAAAAATTTACCAGGGTGAAATTTTCATCGTGGTGTCGCACGTTAGACGCGGACAGGCTACCGCGGGTCTCTCGATCATCCAGGCCGGCAAACTATACCCTCGGTAAAAATTTTTCACGAGGGTGAAATTTTCATCGTGGTGTCGCACGTTAGACGCGGACAGGCTACCGCGGGTCTCTCGATCATCCAGGCCGGCAAACTATACCCTCGGTAAAAATTTTTGACGAGGGTGAAATTTTCATCGTGGTGTCGCACGTTAGACGCGGACAGGCTACCGCGGGTCTCTCGATCATCCAGGCCGGCAAACTATACCCTCGGTAAAAATTTTTTACGAGGGTGAAATTTTCATCGTGGTGTCGCACGTTAGACGCGGACAGGCTACCGCGGGTCTCTCGATCATCCAGGCCGGCAAACTATACCCTCGGTAAAAAATTTTTACGAGGGTGAAATTTTCATCGTGGTGTCGCACGTTAGACGCGGACAGGCTACCGCGGGTCTCTCGATCATCCAGGCCGGCAAACTATACCCTCGGTAAAAAAATTTTACGAGGGTGAAATTTTCATCGTGGTGTCGCACGTTAGACGCGGACAGGCTACCGCGGGTCTCTCGATCATCCAGGCCGGCAAACTATACCCTCGGTAAAAAAATTTTACGAGGGTGAAATTTTCATCGTGGTGTCGCACGTTAGACGCGGACAGGCTACCGCGGGTCTCTCGATCATCCAGGCCGGCAAACTATACCCTCGGTAAAAATTTTTTACGAGGGTGAAATTTTCATCGTGGTGTCGCACGTTAGACGCGGACAGGCTACCGCGGGTCTCTCGATCATCCAGGCCGGCAAACTATACCCTCGGTAAAAATTTTTTACGAGGGTGAAATTTTCATCGTGGTGTCGCACGTTAGACGCGGACAGGCTACCGCGGGTCTCTCGATCATCCAGGCCGGCAAACTATACCCTCGGTAAAAATTTTTTACGAGGGTGAAATTTTCATCGTGGTGTCGCACGTTAGACGCGGACAGGCTACCGCGGGTCTCTCGATCGTCCAGGCCGGCAAAGTATACCCTCGGTAAAAAAAATTTTACGAGGGTGAAATGTTCATCGGGAAGCCGCACGTTAGACGCGGACAGGCTACCGCGGGTCTCTCGACCATCGAGGCCGTCTGACTATACCCTCGGTAAAAAAAAATTACAAGGCTGAAATGTTCATCGGGAAGCCGTACGGTAGACGCAGGCAAGCTACTGCGGGTCTCTCGACCATCGAAGGCCGTCTGACTACACCCTCGGTAAAAAAATTTTACAAGGCTGAAATGTTCATCGGGAAGCCGTACGTTAGACGCAGGCAAGCTACCGCGGGTCTCTCGACCATCGAAGGCCGTCTGACTATACCCTCGGTAAAAAAAAATTACAAGGCTGAAATGTTCATCGGGAAGCCGTACGGTAGACGCAGGCAAGCTACTGCGGGTCTCTCGACCATCGAAGGCCGTCTGACTACACCCTCGGTAAAAAAAATTTACAAGGCTGAAATTTTCATCGGGAAGCCGCACGATAGACGCAGGCAGGCTACCGCGGGTCTCTCGACCATCGAGGCCGTCTAACTATACCCTCGGTAAAAAAAATTCACAAGGCTGAAATGTTCATCGGGAAGCCGCACGTTAGACGAGGCAGGCTACCGCGGGTCTCTCGACCATCGAGGCCTTCAAACTATACCCTCGGTAAAAAAAAATTTCACAAGGGTGAAATGTTCATCGGGAAGGCGCACGTTAGACGCAGGCAGACTACCGCGGGTCTCTCGACCATCGAGGCCTTCAAACTATACCCTCGGTAAAAAAAAAATTTTTACAAGGGTGAAATTTTCATCGGGAAGGCCGCACGTTAGACGCAGGCAGGCTACCGCGGGTCTCTCGACCATCGAGGCCGTCTAACTATACCCTCGGTAAAAAAAATTTACAAGGCTGAAATCTTCATCGGGAAGCCGCACGTTAGATGCGGACAGGCTACCGCGGGTCTCTCGACCATCGAGGCCGTCTAACTATACCCTCGGTAAAAAAATTTTACGAGGCTGAAATTTTCATCGGGAAGCCGCACGTTAGACGAGGCAGGCTACCGCGGGTCTCTCGACCATCGAAGCCGTCTAACTGTACCCTCGGTAAAAAAAAATTTCACAAGGCTGAAATTTTCATCGGGAAGCCGCACGTTAGACGCAGGCAGGCTACCGCGGGTCTCTCGACCATCGAGGCCGTCTAACTATACCCTCGGTAAAAAAAATTTACAAGGCTGAAATGTTCATCGGGAAGCCGCACGTTAGACGCAGGCAGGCTACCGCGGGTCTCTCGACCATCGAGGCCGTCTAACTATACCCTCGGTAAAAAAATTTTACAAGGCTGAAATTTTCATCGGGAAGCCGCACGTTAGACGCGGACAGGCTACCGCGGGTCTCTCGACCATCGAGGCCTTCAAACTATACCCTCGGTAAAAAAATTTTACGAGGGTGAAATTCTCATCGTGGTGTCGCACGTTAGACGCGGACAGGCTACCGCGGGTCTCTCGATCATCCAGGCCGGCAAACTATACCCTCGGTAAAAAAAATTTACGAGGGTGAAATTCTCATCGTGGTGTCGCACGTTGGACGCGGACAGGCTACCGCGGGTCTCTCGATCATCCAGGCCGGCAAACTATACCCTCGGTAACAAAAATTTTATCGAGGGTGAAATTTTCATCGCGGTGTCGCACGTTAGACGCGGACAGGCTACCGCGGGTCTCTCGATCATCCAGGCCGGCAAACTATACCCTCGGTAAAAAAATTTTACGAGGGTGAAATTTTCATCGTGGTGTCGCACGTTAGACGCGGACAGGCTACCGCGGGTCTCTCGACCATCGAGGCCTTCAAACTATACCCTCGGTAAAAAAATTTTACGAGGGTGAAATTTTCATCGTGGTGTCGCACGTTAGACGCGGACAGGCTACCGCGGGTCTCTCGACCATCGAGGCCTTCAAACTATACCCTCGGTAAAAAAATTTTACGAGGGTGAAATTTTCATCGTGGTGTCGCACGTTAGACGCGGACAGGCTACCGCGGGTCTCTCGACCATCGAGGCCTTCAAACTATACCCTCGGTAAAAAATTTTTACGAGGGTGAAATTTTCATCGGGCAGCCGCACGTTAGACGCAGGCAGGCTACCGCGGGTCTCTCGACCATCGAGGCCGTCAAACTATACCCTCGGTAAAAAAATTTTACGAGGGTGAAATTTTCATCGGTCAGCCGCACGTTAGACGCGGACAGGCTACCGCGGGTCTCTCGACCATCGAGGCCTTCAAACTATACCCTCGGTAAAAAAATTTTACGAGGGTGAAATTTTCATCGGGCAGCCGCACGTTAGACGCAGGCAGGCTACCGCGGGTCTCTCGACCATCGAGGCCGTCAAACTATACCCTCGGTAAAAAAATTTTACGAGGGTGAAATTTTCATCGGTAAGCCGCACGTTAGATGCGGACATGCTACCGCGGGTCTCTCGACCATCGAGGCCTTCAAACTATACCCTCGGTAAAAAAATTTTACGAGGGTGAAATTTTCATCGGGCAGCCGCACGTTAGACGCAGGCAGGCTACCGCGGGTCTCTCGACCATCGAGGCCGTCAAACTATACCCTCGGTAAAATTTTTTTACGAGGGTGAAATTTTCATCGGTAAGCCGCACGTTAGATGCGGACAGGCTACCGCGGGTCTCTCGACCATCGAGGCCTTCAAACTATACCCTCGGTAAAAAAAAATTTACAAGGGTGAAATTTTCATCGGGAAGCCGCACGATAGACGCAGGCAGGCTACCGTGGGTCTCTCGACCATCGAGGCCGTCAAACTATACCCTCGGTAAAAAAAAATTTAGAAGGGTGAAATTTTCATCGGGAAGCCGCACGTTAGACGCAGGCGAGCTACCGCGGGTCTCTCGACCATCCAGGCCGGCAAACAATACCCTCGGTAAATATTTTTTACGTGGGTGAAATTTTCATCGGGATGTCGCACGTGAGACGCGGACAGGTTACCGCGGGTCTCTCGACCATCGGCGGCCGGCCAAAGCCATAGCCTAGTCAAAAAGTGTTACAGGTTGACAATTTTTCATCGGGAAGCCGCACGTAAGAATAGTACAGCAGGTCTCTCGATGAAACGATCACATTTCATGTAACGTAACGTAACGAACGAAGGCAGGCAGGCATCGTACACCCTAACCCTAAGCCGCCTCTTGACGATGCCCGTCCCTAACCCTAACCCTAACCCTAAATTAACCCTAACCCTAACCCTAACCCTAACCCTAACCCTAACCCTAACCCTAACCCTAACCCTAACCCTAACCCTAACCCTAACCCTACCCCTACCCCTACCCCTAACCCTAACCCTAACCCTAACCCTAACCCTAACCCTAACCCTAACCCTAACCCTAACCCTAACCCTAACCCTAACCCTAAATTAACCCTAACCCTAAATTAACCCTAACCCTAACCCTAACCCTAACCCTAACCCTAAATTAACCCTAACCCTAACCCTAACCCTAACCCTAACCCTAACCCTAACCCTAACCCTAACCCTAACCCTAACCCTAACCCTAACCCTAACCCTAACCCTAACCCTAACCCTAAATTAACCCTAACCCTAAATTAACCCTAACCCTAACCCTAACCCTAACCCTAAATTAACCCTAACCCTAACCCTAACCCTAACCCTAACCCTAACCCTAACCCTAACCCTAACCCTAAATTAACCCTAACCCTAAATTAACCCTAACCCTAACCCTAACCCTAACCCTAAATTAACCCTAACCCTAACCCTAACCCTAACCCTAACCCTAACCCTAACCCTAACCCTAACCCTAACCCTAACCCTAACCCTAACCCTAACCCTAACCCTAACCCTAACCCTAACCCTAAAGCCTGTTACTTAGGCCGTGTCAGGACCCAGGCTGGCATTATTCCTCGATACGTGTAGGTACGTGGTCGGCCTGTCTGGTAGCGGGCGATCACGGGTCTCTACCGCAGGTAAAGGTACGTGGTCGGCCTTTTGCGGGCTACCGCGGGTTAAAGTCTACGTAGGGACGTGAAGACCCGCATAAGCCCGTGGTAGCCCGCTATCAGGCCGTCCACGTACACTTATACCCGCGCTAGCCCGCTGTCAGGTCGACCACGTCCCTTCTTACCCACGGTAGCTGGCTACCGAGGCCGTCGACGTTCCCTTACCTGCGATAGCCCGCTATCAGGTCGACCACGTCCCCTCCTTACCCGCGGTAGCTGGCTACCGAGGCCGTCGACGTTCCTTTGCCTGCGATGGCCCGCTATCGGGTCGACCACGTCCCCTCCTTACCCGCGGTAGCTGGCTACCGAGGCCGTCGACGTTCCTTTGCCTGCGATGGCCCGCTATCGGGTCGACCACGTCCCTTCTTACCCGCGGTAGCTGGCTACCGAGGCCGTCGACGTTCCTTTACCTGCGATAGCCCGCTATCGGGTCGACCACGTCCCTTCTTACCCGCGGTAGCTGGCTACCGAGGCCGTCGACGTTCCTTTGCCTGCGATGGCCCGCTATCGGGTCGACCACGTCCCTTCTTACCCGCGGTAGCTGGCTACCGAGCCCGTCGACGTACCTTTACCTGCGGTAGCCCGCTATCGGGTCGACCACGTCCCTTCTTACCCGCGGTAGCTGGCTACCGAGGCCGTCGACGTCCCTTTGCCTGCGGTAGCCCGCTATCGGGTCGACCACGTCCCTTCTTACCCGCGGTAGCTGGCTACCGAGGCCGTCGACGTTCCTTTACCTGCGATAGCCCGCTATCGGGTCGACCACGTCCCTTCTTATCCGCGGTAGCTGGCTACCGAGGCCGTCGACGTTCCTTTACCTGCGATAGCCCGCTATCGGGTCGACCACGTCCCTTCTTACCCGCGGTAGCTGGCTACCGAGGCCGTCGACGTACCTTTACCTGCGGTAGCCCGCTATCGGGTCGACCACGTCCCTTCTTATCCGCGGTAGCTCGCTACCGAGCCCGTCGACGTACCTTTACCTGCGGTAGCCCGCTATCGGGTCGACCACGTCCCTTCTTACCCGCGGTAGCTCGCTACCGAGGCCGTCGACGTCCCTTTACCTGCGGTAGCCCGCTATCGGGTCGACCACGTACGATGATACCCGCGGTAGCCCGCTAGCACGGCCGTCCACGTCCCTTTACCCGCGGTAGCTCGCTATCGGGTCGACCACGTACGATGATACCCGCGGTAGCCCGCTAGCACGGCCGTCCACGTCCCTTTACCCGCGGTAGCCCGCTATCGGGTCGACCACGTACGATGATACCCGCGGTAGCCCGCTAGCACGGCCGTCCACGTCCCTTTACCCGCGGTAGCCCGCTATCGGGTCGACCACGTACGATGATACCCGCGGTAGCCCGCTAGCACGGCCGTCCACGTCCCTTTACCCGCGGTAGCCCGCTATCGGGTCGACCACGTACGATGATACCCGCGGTAGCCCGCTAGCACGGCCGTCCACGTCCCTTTACCCGCGGTAGCCCGCTATCGGGTCGACCACGTACGATGATACCCGCGGTAGCCCGCTAGCACCGCCGTCCACGTCCCTTTACCCGCGGTAGCCCGCTATCGGGTCGACCACGTACGATGATACCCGCGGTAGCCCGCTAGCACGGCCGTCCACGTCCCTTTACCCGCGGTAGCCCGCTATCGGGTCGACCACGTACGATGATACCCGCGGTAGCCCGCTAGCAC
>NW_026963701.1:12500-20000 GCF_036588685.1 Mytilus trossulus | reverse complement strand
GTTCATCGTGGTGTCGCACGTTAGACGCGGACAGGCTACCGCGGGTCTCTCGATCGTCCAGGCCGGCAAAGTATACCCTCGGTAAAAATTTTTACGAGGGTGAAATGTTCATCGTGGGGTCGCACGTTAGACGCGGACAGGCTACCGCGGGTCTCTCGATCGTCCAGGCCGGCAAACTATACCCTCGGTAAAAAAAATTTACGAGGGTGAAATGTTCATCGTGTGGGTCGCACGTTAGACGCGGACAGGCTACCGCGGGTCTCTCGATCGTCCAGGCCGGCAAACTATACCCTCGGTAAAAAATTTTACGAGGGTGAAATGTTCATCGTGGGGGGTCGCACGTTAGACGCGGACAGGCTACCGCGGGTCTCTCGATCGTCCAGGGCCGGCAAACTATACCCTCGGTAAAAAAATTTTACGAGGGTGAAATGTTCATCGTGGGGTCGCACGTTAGACGCGGACAGGCTACCGCGGGTCTCTCGATCGTCCAGGCCGGCAAACTATACCCTCGGTAAAAAAAATTTACGAGGGTGAAATGTTCATCGTGGGGGTCGCACGTTAGACGCGGACAGGCTACCGCGGGTCTCTCGATCGTCCAGGCCGGCAAACTATACCCTCGGTAAAAAATTTTTTACGAGGGGTGAAATTTTCATCGTGTGGGTCGCACGTTAGACGCGGACAGGCTACCGCGGGTCTCTCGATCGTCCAGGCCGGCAAACTATACCCTCGGTAAAAATTTTTTTACGAGGGTGAAATGTTCATCGTGGTGTCGCACGTTAGACGCGGACAGGCTACCGCGGGTCTCTCGATCGTCCAGGCCGGCAAAGTATACCCTCGGTAAAAATTTTTTACGAGGGTGAAATGTTCATCGTGGGGTCGCACGTTAGACGCGGACAGGCTACCGCGGGTCTCTCGATCGTCCAGGCCGGCAAAGTATACCCTCGGTAAAAAATTTTTACGAGGGTGAAATGTTCATCGTGGGGTCGCACGTTAGACGCGGACAGGCTACCGCGGGTCTCTCGATCGTCCAGGCCGGCAAACTATACCCTCGGTAAAAAATTTTACGAGGGTGAAATGTTCATCGTGGGGTCGCACGTTAGACGCGGACAGGCTACCGCGGGTCTCTCGATCGTCCAGGCCGGCAAAGTATACCCTCGGTAAAAAAATTTTACGAGGGTGAAATGTTCATCGTGGGGTCGCACGTTAGACGCGGACAGGCTACCGCGGGTCTCTCGACCATCGAGGCCGTCTAACTATACCCTCGGTAAAAAAAAATTACGAGGGTGAAATTTTCATCGGGAAGCCGCACGTTAGACGCGGACAGGCTACCGCGGGTCTCTCGACCATCGAGGCCGTCTGACTATACCCTCGGTAAAAAAAAAAATTACAAGGCTGAAATTTTCATCGGGAAGCCGTACGTTAGACGCAGGCCAGCTACTGCGGGTCTCTCGATCGTCCAGGCCGGCAAAGTATACCCTCGGTAAAAAAATTTTACGAGGGTGAAATGTTCATCGTGGTGTCGCACGTTAGACGCGGACAGGCTACCGCGGGTCTCTCGACCATCGAGGCCGTCTAACTATACCCTCGGTAAAAAAAAAATTACGAGGGTGAAATTTTCATCGGGAAGCCGCACGTTAGACGCGGACAGGCTACCGCGGGTCTCTCGACCATCGAGGCCGTCTGACTATACCCTCGGTAAAAAAAAAAATTACAAGGCTGAAATTTTCATCGGGAAGCCGTACGTTAGACGCAGGCCAGCTACTGCGGGTCTCTCGACCATCGAGGCCGTCTAACTATACCCTCGGTAAAAAAAATTTACAAGGCTGAACTGTTCATCGAGAAGCCGTACGTTAGACGCAGGCAGGCTACCGCGGGTCTCTCGACCATCCATCGAAGCCGTCTGACTGTACCCTCGGTAAAAAAAATTTTACAAGGCTGAAATGTTCATCGAGAAGCCGTACGTTAGACGCAGGCAGGCTACCGCGGGTCTCTCGACCATCGAAGCCTTCAAACTATACCCTCGGTAAAATTTTTTTACAAGGGTGAAATTTTCATCGAGAAGCCGTACGTTAGACGCAGGCAGGCTACCGCGGGTCTCTCGACCATCGAAGCCTTCAAACTATACCCTCGGTAAAAATTTTTTACAAGGGTGAACTGTTCATCGAGAAGCCGTACGTTAGACGCAGGCAGGCTACCGCGGGTCTCTCGACCATCCATCGAAGCCGTCTGACTGTACCCTCGGTAAAAAAATTTTACAAGGCTGAAATGTTCATCGAGAAGCCGTACGTTAGACGCAGGCAGGCTACGCGGGTCTCTCGACCATCGAAGCCTTCAAACTATACCCTCGGTAAAATTTTTTTACAAGGGTGAAATTTTCATCGAGAAGCCGTACGTTAGACGCAGGCAGGCTACCGCGGGTCTCTCGACCATCGAAGCCTTCAAACTATACCCTCGGTAAAAATTTTTTACAAGGGTGAACTGTTCATCGAGAAGCCGTACGTTAGACGCAGGCAGGCTACCGCGGGTCTCTCGACCATCGAAGCCTTCAAACTATACCCTCGGTAAAAATTTTTTACAAGGGTGAACTGTTCATCGAGAAGCCGTACGTTAGACGCAGGCAGGCTACCGCGGGTCTCTCGACCATCCATCGAAGCCGTCTGACTGTACCCTCGGTAAAAAAAATTTTACAAGCTGAAATGTTCATCGAGAAGCCGTACGTTAGACGCAGGCAGGCTACCGCGGGTCTCTCGACCATCGAAGCCTTCAAACTATACCCTCGGTAAAAATTTTTTACAAGGGTGAACTGTTCATCGAGAAGCCGTACGTTAGACGCAGGCAGGCTACCGCGGGTCTCTCGACCATCCATCGAAGCCGTCCTGACTGTACCCTCGGTAAAAAAAATTTTACAAGGCTGAAATGTTCATCGAGAAGCCGTACGTTAGACGCAGGCAGGCTACCGCGGGTCTCTCGACCATCGAAGCCGTCTAACTGTACCCTCGGTAAAAAAAATTTACAAGGCTGAAATGTTCATCGGGAAGCCGTCCGTTAGACGCAGGCAGACTACCGCGGTCTCTCGACCATCGAAGCCGTCTAACTGTACCCTCGGTAAAAAATTTTACAAGGCTGAAATGTTCATCGGAAAGCCGCACGTTAGACGAGGCAGGCTACCGCGGGTCTCTCGACCATCCATCGAAGCCGTCTGACTGTACCCTCGGTAAAAAAATTTTACAAGGCTGAAAGGTTCATCGGAAAGCCGCACGTTAGATGCGGACAGGCTACCGCGGGTCTCTCGACCATCCATCGAAGCCGTCTGACTGTACCCTCGGTAAAAAAAATTTTACAAGGCTGAACTGTTCATCGAGAAGCCGTACGTTAGACGCAGGCAGGCTACCGCGGGTCTCTCGACCATCCATCGAAGCCGTCTGACTGTACCCTCGGTAAAAAAAATTTTACAAGGCTGAAAGGTTCATCGGAAGCCGCACGTTAGATGCGGGACAGGCTACCGCGGGTCTCTCGACCATCGAGGCCTTCAAACTATACCCTCGGTAAAAAATTTTTACAAGGGTGAAATTTTCATCGGGAAGCCGCACGTAAGACGCAGGCAGGCTACCGCGGTCCTCTCGACCATCGAGGCCGTCAAACTATACCCTCGGTAACAATTTTTTAGAAGGGTGAAATTTTCATCGGGAAGCCGCACGTTAGATGCGGACAGGCTACCGCGGGTCTCTCGACCATCGAGACCTTCAAACTATACCGTCGGTAAAAAAATTTCACGTGGGTTACATTTTCATCGGGAAGCCGCCACGTTAGACGCAGGCGAGCTACCGCGGGTCTCTCGACCATTCAGGCCGGCAAACAATACCCTCGGTAAATATTTTTTACGTGGGTGAGATTTTCATCGGGATGTCGCACGTTAGACGCGGACAGGTTACCGCGGGTCTCTCGACCATCGGCGGCCAGCCAAAGCCATAGCCTAGTCAAAAAGTGTTACAGGTTGACAATTTTTCATCGGGAAGCCGCACGTAAGAATAGTACAGCAGGTCTCTCGATGAAACGATCACATTTCATGTAACGTAACGTAACGAAGGCAGGCATCGTACACCCTAACCCTAAGCCGCCTCTTGACGATGCCTAACCCTAACCCTAACCCTAACCCTAACCCTAACCCTAACCCTAACCCTAACCCTAACCCTAACCCTAACCCTAACCCTAACCCTAACCCTAACCCTAACCCTAACCCTAACCCTAACCCTAACCCTAACCCTAACCCTAGCCTGTTACTTAGGCCGTGTCAGGACCCAGGCTGGCATTATTCCTCGATACGTGTAGGTACGTGGTCGGCCTGTCTGGTACCGGGCGATCACGGGTCTCTACCGCAGGCAAAGGTACGTGGTCGGCCTTTACCGGGCTACCGCGGGTAGGTAGATACGTGAAGACCCGCATAAGCCCGTGGTACCCGTCTGGTACCGGGCGATCACGGGTCTCTACCGCAGGCAAAGGTACGTGGTCGGCCTTTACCGGGCTACCGCGGGTAGGTAGATACGTGAAGACCCCGCATAAGCCCGTGGTACCCGTCTGGTACCGGGCGATCACGGGTCTCTACCGCAGGCAAAGGTACGTGGTCGGCCTTTACCGGGCTACCGCGGGTAGGTAGATACGTGAAGACCCCGCATAAGCCCGTGGTACCCGTCTGGTACCGGGCGATCACGGGTCTCTACCGCAGGCAAAGGTACGTGGTCGGCCTTTACCGGGCTACCGCGGGTAGGTAGATACGTGAAGACCCCGCATAAGCCCGTGGTACCCGTCTGGTACCGGGCGATCACGGGTCTCTACCGCAGGCAAAGGTACGTGGTCGGCCTTTACCGGGCTACCGCGGGTAGGTAGATACGTGAAGACCCGCATAAGCCCGTGGTACCCGTCTGGTACCGGGCGATCACGGGTCTCTACCGCAGGCAAAGGTACGTGGTCGGCCTTTACCGGGCTACCGCGGGTAGGTAGATACGTGAAGACCCGCATCAAGCCCGTGGTACCCGTCTGGTACCGGGCGATCACGGGTCTCTACCGCAGGCAAAGGTACGTGGTCGGCCTTTACCGGGCTACCGCGGGTAGGTAGATACGTGAAGACCCGCATAAGCCCGTGGTACCCGTCTGGTACCGGGCGATCACGGGTCTCTACCGCAGGCAAAGGTACGTGGTCGGCCTTTACCGGGCTACCGCGGGTAGGTAGATACGTGAAGACCCCGCATAAGCCCGTGGTACCCCTCTAACAGGCCGTCCACGTACCTTCCTCGTGGTAGCCCGCTAACAGGCCGTCCACGTACCTTCCTCGTGGTAGCCCGCTAACAGGCCGTCCGTCCACGTACCTTTCTCGTGGTAGCCCGCTGACAGGTCGACCACGTCCCCTTCTTACCCGCGGTAGCTGGCTACCGAGGCCGTCGACGTACCTTTACCTGCGGTAGACCGCTATCAGGTCGACCACGTCCCTCCTTACCCGCGGTAGCTGGCTACCGAGGCCGTCGACGTACCTTTGCCTGCGGTAGCCCGCTATCGGGTCGACCACGTCCCTCCTTACCCGCGGTAGCTGGCTACCGAGGCCGTCGACGTACCTTTGCCTGCGGTAGCCCGCTATCGGGTCGACCACGTCCCTCCTTACCCGCGGTAGCTGGCTACCGAGGCCGTCGACGTACCTTTGCCTGCGGTAGACCGCTATCGGGTCGACACGTCCCTCCTTACCCGCGGTAGCTGGCTACCGAGGCCGTCGACGTACCTTTGCCTGCCGTAGCCCGCTATCGGGTCGACCACGTCCCTCCTTACCCGCGGTAGCTGGCTACCGAGGCCGTCGACGTTCCTTTGCCTGCGATAGCCCGCTATCGGGTCGACCACGTCCCCTTCTTACCCGCGGTAGCTCGCTACCGAGGCCGTCGACGTACCTTTGCCGGCGGGGTAGCCCGCTATCGGGTCGACCACGTCCCTCCTTACCCGCGGTAGCTGGCTACCGAGGCCGTCGACGTACCTTTGCCTGCGGTAGACCGCTATCGGGTCGACCACGTCCCTCCTTACCCGCGGTAGCTGGCTACCGAGGCCGTCGACGTACCTTTGCCTGCCGTAGCCCGCTATCGGGTCGACCACGTCCCTCCTTACCCGCGGTAGCTGGCTACCGAGGCCGTCGACGTTCCTTTGCCTGCGATAGCCCGCTATCGGGTCGACCACGTCCCCTTCTTACCCGCGGTAGCTCGCTACCGAGGCCGTCGATGATCCTTTGCCGGCCGTAGCCCGCTATCGGGGTCGACCACGTCCCTCCTTACCCGCGGTAGCTGGCTACCGAGGCCGTCGACGTTCCTTTGCCTGCCGTAGCCCGCTATCGGGTCGACCACGTACGATGATACCCGCGGTAGCCCGTTAGCACGGCCGTCCACGTCCCTTTACACCGCGGTAGCTCGCTACCGGGGCCGTCCACGTCCCTTTACCCGCGGTAGCTCGCTATCGGGTCGACCACGTACGATGAGACCCGCGGTAGCCCGCTAGCACGGCCGTCCACGTCCCTTTACCTGCGATAGCCCGCTATCGGGTCGACCACGTACGATGATACCCGCGGTAGCTCGCTACCGAGGCCGTCCACGTCCCTTTACCCCGCGGTAGCTCGCTATCGGGTCGACCACGTACGATGAGACCCGCGGTAGCCCGCTAGCACGGCCGTCCACGTCCCTTTACCCGCGAAGCTCGCTATCGGGGTCGACCACGTACGATGAGACCCGCGGTAGCCCGCTAGCACGGCCGTCCACGTCCCTTTACCCGCGATAGCCCGCTATCGGGTCGACCACGTACGATGAGACCCGCGGTAGCCCGCTAGCACGGCCGTCCACGTCCCTTTACCCGCGGTAGCTCGCTATCGGGTCGACCACGTACGATGAGACCCGCGGTAGCCCGCTAGCACGGCCGTCCACGTCCCTTTACCCGCGGTAGCCCGCTATCGGGTCGACCGCGTACGATGAGACCCGCGGTAGCCCGCTAGCACGGCCGTCCACGTCCCTTTACCCGCGGTAGCCCGCTATCGGGGTCGACCACGTACGATGAGACCCGCGGTAGCCCGCTAGCACGGCCGTCCCACGTCCCTTTACCGCGGTAGCCCGCTATCGGGTCGACCACGTACGATGAGACCCGCGGTAGCCCGCTAGCACGGCCGTCCACGTCCCTTTACCCGCGGTAGCCCGCTATCGGGTCGACCGCGTACGATGATATCCGCGGTAGCCCGCTAGCACGGCCGTCGACGTCCCTTTACCTGCGATAGCCCGCTATCGGGTCGACCCAGTACGATGAGACCCGCGGTAGCCCGCTAGCACGGCCGTCCACGTCCTTTACCCGCGATAGCCCCGCTATCGGGTCGACCACGTACGATGAGACCCCGCGGTAGCCCGCTAGCACGGCCGTCCACGTCCCTTTACCCGCGGTAGCTCGCTATCGGGTCGACCACGTACGATGAGACCCGCGGTAGCCCGCTAG
>NW_026963701.1:0-2500 GCF_036588685.1 Mytilus trossulus | reverse complement strand
ACGAGGGTGAAATGTTCATCGTGTGGGTCGCACGTTAGACGCGGACAGGCTACCGCGGGTCTCTCGATCGTCCAGGCCGGCAAACTATACCCTCGGTAAAAAAATTTTACGAGGGTGAAATGTTCATCGTGGGGGTCGCACGTTAGACGCGGACAGGCTACCGCGGGTCTCTCGATCGTCCAGGCCGGCAAACTATACCCTCGGTAAAAATTTTTTACGAGGGTGAAATGTTCATCGTGGTGTCGCACGTTAGACGCGGACAGGCTACCGCGGGTCTCTCGATCGTCCAGGCCGGCAAACTATACCCTCGGTAAAAAAAATTTACGAGGGTGAAATGTTCATCGTGTGGGTCGCACGTTAGACGCGGACAGGCTACCGCGGGTCTCTCGATCGTCCAGGCCGGCAAACTATACCCTCGGTAAAAAAATTTTACGAGGGTGAAATGTTCATCGTGGGGGTCGCACGTTAGACGCGGACAGGCTACCGCGGGTCTCTCGATCGTCCAGGCCGGCAAACTATACCCTCGGTAAAAATTTTTTACGAGGGTGGAAATTTTCATCGTGTGGGTCGCACGTTAGACGCGGACAGGCTACCGCGGGTCTCTCGATCGTCCAGGCCGGCAAACTATACCCTCGGTAAAAATTTTTTACGAGGGTGAAATGTTCATCGTGGTGTCGCACGTTAGACGCGGACAGGCTACCGCGGGTCTCTCGATCGTCCAGGCCGGCAAAGTATACCCTCGGTAAAAATTTTTTACGAGGGTGAAATGTTCATCGTGGGGTCGCACGTTAGACGCGGACAGGCTACCGCGGGTCTCTCGATCGTCCAGGCCGGCAAACTATACCCTCGGTAAAAAAAATTTACGAGGGTGAAATGTTCATCGTGTGGGTCGCACGTTAGACGCGGACAGGCTACCGCGGGTCTCTCGATCGTCCAGGCCGGCAAACTATACCCTCGGTAAAAAAATTTTACGAGGGTGAAATGTTCATCGTGGGGGTCGCACGTTAGACGCGGACAGGCTACCGCGGGTCTCTCGATCGTCCAGGCCGGCAAACTATACCCTCGGTAAAAAAATTTTACGAGGGTGAAATGTTCATCGTGGGGTCGCACGTTAGACGCGGACAGGCTACCGCGGGTCTCTCGATCGTCCAGGCCGGCAAACTATACCCTCGGTAAAAAAAATTTACGAGGGTGAAATGTTCATCGTGGGGGTCGCACGTTAGACGCGGACAGGCTACCGCGGGTCTCTCGATCGTCCAGGCCGGCAAACTATACCCTCGGTAAAAATTTTTTACGAGGGTGAAATTTTCATCGTGTGGGTCGCACGTTAGACGCGGACAGGCTACCGCGGGTCTCTCGATCGTCCAGGCCGGCAAACTATACCCTCGGTAAAAATTTTTTACGAGGGTGAAATGTTCATCGTGGTGTCGCACGTTAGACGCGGACAGGCTACCGCGGGTCTCTCGATCGTCCAGGCCGGCAAAGTATACCCTCGGTAAAAATTTTTTACGAGGGTGAAATGTTCATCGTGGGGTCGCACGTTAGACGCGGACAGGCTACCGCGGGTCTCTCGATCGTCCAGGCCGGCAAAGTATACCCTCGGTAAAAAATTTTTACGAGGGTGAAATGTTCATCGTGGGGTCGCACGTTAGACGCGGACAGGCTACCGCGGGTCTCTCGATCGTCCAGGCCGGCAAACTATACCCTCGGTAAAAAAATTTTACGAGGGTGAAATGTTCATCGTGGGGTCGCACGTTAGACGCGGACAGGCTACCGCGGGTCTCTCGATCGTCCAGGCCGGCAAAGTATACCCTCGGTAAAAAAATTTTACGAGGGTGAAATGTTCATCGTGGGGTCGCACGTTAGACGCGGACAGGCTACCGCGGGTCTCTCGACCATCGAGGCCGTCTAACTATACCCTCGGTAAAAAAAAATTACGAGGGTGAAATTTTCATCGGGAAGCCGCACGTTAGACGCGGACAGGCTACCGCGGGTCTCTCGACCATCGAGGCCGTCTGACTATACCCTCGGTAAAAAAAAAATTACAAGGCTGAAATTTTCATCGGGAAGCCGTACGTTAGACGCAGGCCAGCTACTGCGGGTCTCTCGATCGTCCAGGCCGGCAAAGTATACCCTCGGTAAAAAAATTTTACGAGGGTGAAATGTTCATCGTGGTGTCGCACGTTAGACGCGGACAGGCTACCGCGGGTCTCTCGACCATCGAGGCCGTCTAACTATACCCTCGGTAAAAAAAAATTACGAGGGTGAAATTTTCATCGGGAAGCCGCACGTTAGACGCGGACAGGCTACCGCGGGTCTCTCGACCATCGAGGCCGTCTGACTATACCCTCGGTAAAAAAAAAATTACAAGGCTGAAATTTTCATCGGGAAGCCGTACGTTAGACGCAGGCCAGCTACTGCGGTCTCTCGACCATCGAGGCCGTCTAACTATACCCTCGGTAAAAAAAATTTACAAGGCTGAACTGTTCATCGAGAAGCC
>NW_026963700.1:0-32610 GCF_036588685.1 Mytilus trossulus | reverse complement strand
TATAACTGAGAGCTACAAATTCTTCCTAGCTTAGTTGTACGTGGGGGGATGGCCCAGTTGCTTTGATGAAGCTAAGCTCAAAAGTAGTTTATTGCTCTGAGGTGTTATAAAGAAGTATTATAGTACGTAGGACTTTGATTCCTAAAGAAAAAGTTAAAGCTTTTCTTTATAAACAATTTAAGAGGAGTTAATTAGTTTTAGGCTCATCTCACTGAGGTTTTTTAGAATTTATCTTTCTAAAGAAATGCACACGATTGCCTCATAAAAAGCTTACTTGAAGTAAAGTGGGGCAAATAAATTTTAGTACTTCTTGCATAAGGGTAAAGCGAAGAGGCCTGTGTGTAAAAGAAGAGCAACAAGACCCTGCGAAGCTTTATTTTAATTGAAGTTTTTGGGTTTGTTAACCCAAAAGCTTATGCATAGCTTTAAGGTCTCTTTTAAGCGAGCGAGTTTTTAGCTAAAGCAATACTTTGTGACGGATCTGTAATGACATAAATAATATTGTATAATAGGCTGATTAACTTATAAAAAGGGTTCTTTTTATGTAAATGAGTGTGTTGCTTAGTGATAGATTGTTGAATGTGTTGGGCACTAGAGAGGCTGTATGAGAGTGGCTTAGGCAGGGGTTTGCTGCAAAAAAAGGCTTACTGTTAAGGGGTGTGTGAGATGGTTTTTTTTCATATAAAAACTGAGTGTTTAGAATAGACGTTGGAGGAGGGGACTTATGTCAGGGCGGAGGGGGTGACACTGTTAGGGTGCTCCCATTACCTGAAACTATTTCAGCTGTTGGAGATGCTGTTGTGAATGGTGTCGCTGAAGTTGTTCCTGATAATCAGGAGGAAGGGGGCCCCCATGCTGAGGGTGGCTATGTTCCTTTAGAAGAACAAATAGCTGTTGTGGAGCCTGAAGTCCCAGCTAATGTCTGTCAGCCAGTCGAGCAGAGAAATGTGGTTGTAAGTGAAGAAGACAGTGTTCCTGATGTTAGTAAAGACGGGGTCAGTAGTTATTAATGCTCATAGTTAAAGTTTATTGGTGTATTAATAGTTATAATTTATTAAAATAATCCATAAGATAAGCAAAATTACAGTTAATTCGTTTATTGTTAGGCTGTTATGGTCTATTTAAAAACTGGTCAATACGGGTCTCCTTACACCTAATTAACTTGGTTTTAGTGTATGCTTGAAAGGCTACAAAGCCTTTGCGGGGAGTAAGCATTCTTCAGGACCACATGAGATTCAACCTAATTATTGGCAGAGAAAGTGGTGAATTTGACCCTTAAATTCTAAGTTACTTGGGCTCTATAGCTAATTGTAAGCTGTAGGATAATGGGGATTTGAGACGTTTATTTCCTCATTTACCCCAGCTCTGGTTGCTCATGTGGTTTTCGGTTCGAAAACGAGGCGTGTATCTTAAAAATAAAAAAATTTTTGAAGCGTAAGTTGTTGGTCGCTTTAAGTCTAATTAAAAATAAAGTAAAAATGGAGCAAAAACAAAGTTGGACACTTAACACTTTGGGTGTCTTCAGAGGTGTAAAAAGGGGGGTCCAAGCTTATGTGTACTCATAAAAAAATGCGGTGTGCGGGGGGTTTGTGCCTGTATATATAACAAAAATTCATGAGGTGGCCGAGGAAGAGGTGGTGAGCTGTAAACTCATAAACAAGGTGTAGGCCTTTCTTATGAGATGGTTGGTAACAATACTGTGAATAATATTAACACGCCTAAGAGGGTTGGTCCGTGACGAAGTACTAATAAGTTGGTGAAGATTATGAATGACAGGTTCTATGATTTGCCTTGTCCTGTAAACTTAAACGCTTGGTGAAGGTTTGGCTCTATACTAGGCTTGTGCCTAATTATCCAACTTCTAAGGGGTCTTTTATTGTCAACTCATTATACTGCTCATGAAGACATGGCATTCGATTCTGTAGTACATATTATGCGTAATGTGGAAAAAGGATGAATGTTGCGTAATATTCATGCAAATGGGTCCTCTATGTTTTTTATCTGTATTTATGCGCACATTGCTCGTGGGCTGTATTATGGGTCTTATTTAGATAAGACAGTGTGGTATTTTGGGGTGCATTTGTTTTTGTTAACTATGGCGGAGGCTTTCCTCGGTTACACTTTGCCTTGGGGGCAAATGTCATATTGGGGGGCTACTGTTATTACTAATATACTTAGAGTGATCCCCGTAGTAGGAGAGAGTATGCTCCGCTATGTATGAGGGGGTTGGACCGTGTGTAATGCAACTCTAAAGCGGTTTTATACTTTACACTTTCTCTTACCGTTTGTGATAGTGGCGGTTGTTTTTTTACACCTGTTTTTTTTACATGAGAAAGGGAGTAATAACCCTTTGGGTATTGAAAGAGGTACTATGTGTGTGCCCTTCCACCCCTTCTATACTATTAAAGATCTTTTTGGTTATGTTTGCTTTAGGTTCTTTTTTATATATTTAGTGTGTGTGGATCCTGAGCTGTTAGGGAATCATTTAAACTATTGGCCTGCTAATCCTATAAAAACGCCAATCCATGTTCAGCCTGAGTGGTATTTTATGTTTGCTTATGCAATCCTTCGTTCAATTCCTCATAAAGCGGGGGGGGTATATGTTATGTTTTTGTCGATTGTAGTATTATACCTAATTCCTAGTCTTCACAGAGGTAAGTATCGAAGTTTATGTTTTTACCCGTTTAATCAAGTAGTGTTTTGAGTGTTGGTTGGTAGGTTTATTAGGTTAACATGGATTGGTGCTCGCCCAGTGCGGGAGCCTTATATCATTTTGGGGCAGTGTCTTTCAGTCATTTATTTCTCTAGGTTGTTATTAAACCCTCTTTCTTTGTGGGTGTGGGACAAGCTGCTTGAATACCCTAAATTCTGTAGGAGTCGTCCTGTAGACCTGAAATGGTTTAAGTTTTTAGCTTATTTCAAGTTATTAAAATTAGTAAATCGCGAAAGTAGCGCACGTGAGTGGGCTAATAAGTGTAGAAAAATATAAATATGTCTTTTTACGGGAGTCGATATTTTGGTGATATTGTCCATGGGGAACTAGGGAAAGACCTGTTCCGGTACCATGGTTTTGTGATGATAGTAGCAGTGGCTGTGTTGGTCTTTGTTATATATATAGGATGCGTAATCCTTCTTACTAAATTTTCTTATCGCCATTTCTTGAACCGTCAACGATTAGAATTTTGATGGACTATTGTGCCAATGTTGATGTTAGTAGGGTTGTGGTTTCCTTCTATAATTAACCTATATTATATAGAAGAAGTAAAACGGCCCCGGTGAAATTTTAAGGCGATTGGGAAACAATGGTACTGATCTTACGAATTTTGTCGCAATTTAGACACTCCAAGCTCTAGAGAAAGCGCTGAAAGAATTTCGTGTTATACAATTGATTCTTACATAGAAGACCAGCAGGAGACATTTAGAAAAGGAGGGTATCGTTTGTTGGATGTTGATAACCGGATGGTGGCTCCAGCAGATGTGCAAATAACTGCTTTTGTAAGAAGGTCTGATGTGCTCCATTCGTTTGCACTCCCTAAGTTACTAATTAAAGTAGATGCCATCCCAGGTCGAATTAATCGGCTTCCTATAAAAGCTTCCCAGTGTAGAATTATTTACGGGCAGTGTTCTGAAATTTGCGGGGTTAACCATAGATTTATACCGATTGTGATTGAGTTTATTCCTGAGAAATATTTTGTCATATGGTTGGAAGCTCTTAACTAAAATAAAAAATAAGCTAAAGCTTTTAAGAAGCGTTAAACTTTTAATTTAATGAACTTGTACAATGGGCAAGTAGCTTTTAGTGATAAGGTGGTCTAATATTAGGATATAGGGCTCATGCCCCTAAGGCGCCGTGAGTAGTGGCTCTTATCTTTGTGAGAGCTGGCAGAGCTAATGCGTTTGATTTAGGATCAATTCATAAGTATATATACTTGCTTTCATGGCACAAGCTGGCAGACCTAATGCATACGATTTAAGCTCGTCTTATAAGATATACTCTTGTTTGTGTGTGAATTACAAAGCTAAGCCCAGTCTCATTATGGTTAGTGTCGAGTGTCTATTTAAGACTCTAAGGAGAGTAGCTGTTTTCTTTGGAGCCTCTATCCTATTAAGCCTTTGTCAAGTGTCAGCGGACTCTTTTACTCCCTTGGGGTCGACTAAGGCTGCACTGGTGGACTGAGTAGGCGTGGTTGTTGGTGTTATCCCTTTTGTAGGGGTGCTTCTCGCTGTGGGCTTCTATACTTTGTTGGAACGTAAAATTTTGGCTATCATTATAATCCGAAAGGGTCCATCCAAGGTGAGTTATATAGGGATCTTGCAGCCTTTTAGTGACGCAGGTAAGTTGTTATGTAAAGAGTTTATTGTGCCTACACGTGCTAACGTAGGGCCCTTCATTTTGGCTCCTGCACTAATATTAACTATCAGTTTACTTGGATGGCTTTTATACCCGTATAAGTCGGCTGAAGTGTTTTATGTTTTCGGGGTGATTCTGTTTATAGTTATTACTAGAGTCAGGGTTTACGGGGTAATAATATCCGGATGGGCTTCTAACTCTAAATACTCTTTGCTAGGTGCAGTTCGTGCGATGGCGCAAAGAATTTCTTATGAGATCCCTATAGGATTTATCTTCTTTTGTGTGGTGCTGTGCTCGGGTGTGTTTATGTTTCAAGAAATTAGGGTGTTCCAACAAAGGTCCTTTTTTTTCTTTTTTCCTTTGTGCGTAGTTATAGTTGTCTGAATGCTGTGTATGCTAGCTGAAACTAATCGGGCGCCATTTGATTTTGTGGAAGGAGAGTCGGAATTAGTGTCAGGATACAACGTGGAGTACAGCGGAGGGGGGTTTGCAGTTATATTTATTGCGGAGTACTCTAGTATTCTTCTCAGAAGGGTTATAAGGGCGGCGATATTTTTCGGGGGAAATGAAGCGTTGATCGGGGTCTTTATGATGGCTTTTGCGGTCTTCTTTGTGGTTATTCGTGCTTCTTTACCTCGTTTACGTTATGATAAGTTAATGAGTTTGTGTTGGACTGTTCTTCTATGTGTCATACTTATGGCTAGTGTGTGTGTAGTAGTTCTAGTTAGGGTGTATGTAAGATAATATAAACTAGTATAATTCATTTACACTGAATGTGTCAGATAAAGTCTGTCTTACTTATGGTTAAAAGGTTGGCAATTAGACTTATTGCATTGATTATTATAAAAAACCTAAATATGAGTGTCATTGGGTTAAGCGTTCTAACTATTCTAAGTATGGGCGCCACAAGAGTCGCGATAGGGGGGGTAGAGTTGAACGGGTTGTACACCACAGACTTTGTAATAGGGTTAATGGTTACACTAACTCTATTTGTAGCAATTCTTTCCTACCTAAGGAGGGTTAAGATCCACCGGAAAGCAAGATTTAATTTAATAATTATCAGAATCAGCCTAATTTTAGTGATAAGATTCAGGGTGAGGAGGTTCTTTCTTTTTTTTTTTTTTTTTGAAAGTGTGCTAGCCCCTCTGTTGTTATTAATTGTAGGCTGAGGCTATCAGCCAGAGCGTTTACAGGCAGGGGGGTATATAGTAATCTATACGGTGTTCGGATCTCTTTTTTTCTTATGGGGGGTAAGAGAACTCTATATTAGAGGGTTGAGGAGGAGGATAAGTTCTGTGGTAAGGCTAGTAAAAAAAAGGGGAATGAGATTGTGATGGCTATACATTCTAGGGTTTCTTATCAAGCTACCAATATATCCATTTCACCTGTGACTACCTAAGGCTCACGTAGAGGCCCCAGTAGCCGGTTCGATGCTATTGGCCGGGGTGGTACTAAAATTAGGAGGGTACGGGCTGCTTCGATTTATAATAGTTATACAAATAAGGCTTAGAAGCGTTTTTTTTGTGCTGCTACTAGTGGTGAACTTGGCAGGAGGTGTCTACGCAGGATTAGCGTGTGTACGGCAAGTGGACCTAAAATGTTTGGTAGCATATTCCTCTGTAGCGCATATGAGGCTTGTGCTATTAGGAGTGCTTAGCAACACGGTATTAGGGGTAGTGGGGGCCATTATTATTATGATCGGGCATGGGTTGTGTTCATCAGGTTTGTTCAGGTATGTGAATGCTATCTATAAGATGAGGCACTCGCGTCTGCTAGTAATAAATAAAGGGGGCTTGTTAGTCTGCCCAAGTCTAGTCTTAATGTGTTTCCTGTTAAGATCAAGCAACATAGCAGCCCCTCCTAGTCTAAACTTATTTGGGGAAATCCTCGTTTTCGGCGTGGGAGGGTGAATAAGTGGAGTGTTCCTGCTTATCCTGGGTCTGATAAGCTTTATTAGGGCATGTTTTAGACTATACCTATATGGAAGTTGTTGTCACGGGAAGGGGGTGTCACACAGGGAGTCCTTAAACTTGAGAAGAGTTTGTGATGTTTTTGTTCTGGCGGCTCATTGGATACCGCTGAACTTTATGTTTATGTTTATACCCTAAACAATGAATCGTAATCCTTATTCTCGTTACTATGTACCAGGTCCAAGTCCGTGGCCCTTTTTTGTGGCTATCTCGGCAAACGGAATAGCGGTAGGGTTAATTTTGTGACTGCATCGAACTCCCAGATTTCTATTAATAGGAATGAGGTTGGGGTGTATACTATTGAGAACTTTTAGATGATGGCGAGACTTAATTCGTGAGGGAGATATTGGGGTTTCATACTCGCTTCGTAATCAAGAGATTTCGTGATGGAGTTGCCCTTTTTATTCTGTCTGAAGTAATGTTCTTCTTTTCTTTTTTTTGGACTTTCTTCCATAATGCCTTAAGACCCTCGTGTGAACTAGGGATGCGATGACCCCCTCCAGGGATCCGCACGCCAAACCCGTCGTCGACAAGGCTGTTCGAGACAGGTCTTTTAATTAGGAGGGGGTTATTCGTAACTCAAGCCCATAAGAGAATGCGTTTGAAGGATTATGATGTTGGGCCATTTATTGGCCTAGTGGTAACAATTTTATGTGGGACTGTGTTCTTCCTAGTGCAACTTCGAGAATACTACTGAAACTCATACACTATTGCAGATAGGGTGTATGGAAGAGTGTTTTATTTACTAACTGGGTTTCATGGAATGCACGTAGTTGTGGGGACTCTTTGACTAATGGTGAGGTTAGTCCGACTATGGCGTGGGGAGTTTTCCAGTCAACGGCACTTTGGTTTTGAGGCTTGCATTTGGTACTGACACTTCGTAGATGTGGTATGGGTAGCATTATGATGTTTAGTATATGTGTGGTTTGGAGGATGGTTATACATGTGGTGGTTCAAAATATGAGACGGGGACGTCTATACGTTTAAGTACCCAGACGCAAAGCCTTCGTGGTATGCGTACATTCAAGAAGAGCATGCTCCGTCCTGATATAAGATTCCTGACCATTTAAAAGGTTAAAAATAGGAGTCATACAGACTAGTTAAACAGTTTTGATTTGAAATCAAGTACCAAAGCGATTCCAAGCGCTTACTAGTCTGAGTAAAGTAGTCTAATTAAGGACAGAAGACCTATGATTTTCAAGTGTTATAAGTAACCTTTACTTGAAATGGTAAGCTTTGTGGTAAGACCTATAAAATTAGTGAGATTAGGGGTAATATTGATCGGGACAATTCTTAGGGTTAGAAGAGAAGAGATAGTAGGGGTGTGACTCGGTTTAGAGCTAAATCTGTATGGATTTCTTGTAATTATAAACCCTGATGGTCACTATAGTCCTGAGCCCTGTGTAAAATATTTTGTGGTACAAAGAACGGGGTCAATTCTGATACTAGTGGGTTTTGTAACCTTGATAGAGCAGCACGTAGTGAGAGGGCTGGTGATAAGGGGGGCGGGTACAGTGTTAAAATCTGGCGTTTTCCCGCTACATTCGTGGGTCCCTTCAATTATTAAGAACAGCAGATGGTTAGCAAGAGGGTTAATATTAACTTGGCAAAAAGTCGCCCCCCTTGTCTTTTTATCAATAATTATACCCTCTAAGGGGTTGTGAGTAGTAATTGTATTGATAGCTGGAATTGGGGCAGTAGGGGGCCTTAACCAGAATTCAGTACGAGTAATAAGCGCGTACTCGTCGTTTGTGCATACATCATGAATGCTGTTAGGGCTCACATGGTCAAGAGTAGTCTTTGTAGGGTATTTTGCAGTTTACTCGCTGTCGGTAGGGCTGTTTTTTTATGGGTGCTCAATAATAAACAAAACAAGAATGGGCGGTCAGATTAGTAGAGCCGCGAGGGGTATAGGGTTACTGATACTGATGGGGATGCCTCCTTTCCTTGGCTTTCTAGCGAAAGTATTGGTGTTTCTAATGAGAGGAAGGGCTGTAATCGTGGCTTGTATTATAGGTTCAGTAATCAGGCTAAAATTCTACATTGACTTTTTTTATAGGATAGTAATAAAAAGGTTAGTAGACAAAAACAAAGCAGAATTCAAGATTATGTGGAGGATAGTGATCGGGGCTAACCTAGCAGGGGGGGCATTGATCTTGGTGAGATTTATTTAGAAACTGCTTTTAGGCCAGGGGCGTTTTGATTTCGGCTCAAAAAGAGTGGGTAAAACCACAAAAGTATGATAAAAAGGTAATTTAAAATAAAATATTTTGTTTCAAACATAACTATAGGTAGTTGTTACCTCCTTTTTGTAGAATGGTACTTTAAAAAAAAGGATTGGTTTGCATCTAATTATTAAGCCTAGGTTTTCATTCTTAAGTGAGGAAGTTAATTAACATAATAGGGCTGCTAACTTTGTTATAAATGGCTTGTACCATTTTTCCTTATAAAAAAGTAGTTTAATTTAAGAACGATAGGTTGTGGGGCTATTAGTGGTGTCAACCCTTTTTTAGCTAGATATAGTTTAAAATAAAATATTGGCTTTGGGAGCTAAAGACACTTCCATAAGTTTTCTAGAAGAATGGTTATGGGGTTAAGAGTTGCGTTTGTCTGCATTGTGTCTTTTTTGTTTACGGGGTTATTTATGCTACTAAGGGAAAAGCGGGGTCTAGACCGAGAAAAGTGCAGTCCATATGAGTGTGGATTTGAGCCTATTGGAAGAGCTCGGAGGCCCTTTTCTATCCGATTCTTTCTAGTAGCAGTTTTGTTCGTCGTGTTTGATGTAGAGGTAGTGCTGTTAATACCTTTTGCCTACATGTTCTTTTACGGTAAGAGAGTGTTAGGGATTTTGTCCTCAAGGGGTTTCCTTCTTATCTTGTTTGGGGGTCTCTACCACGAATATCGTGAGGGGTCTTTGGAATGAGTAGGTTAATACTAGAAGTGGCATTTATGCGAAACGAATTTTGATGAGAGGTGATTGTAAGAGGCTTACTTTTGCTGTTGGAAGTGTATTGTGTGTACCTGTGGTTTTCACGTCGAGAGTGCTTCTTAAGGAAGTATGGGACCAATGAAAGTTCTCAAGGATCTAATAGAAGGTTTGAAAAGGCATATCTTACTATAGCGTATAGGGAAAAAAATATTAAGAGGCTAAAATCTAGTGCGGCTCTAAGGGCTAATAAGGCTAGATGATTGGCTTCTAAGTAAGGATAAATAAAATGATAAAAATACTAAAAAAGGAAGAAGTAGGGGGTTATGGAGAAGTGGAGTCCTGGTGGACGTCGATGGCTGTGATCAACAAATCACAAAGATATTGGAACCCTTTATCTGTATAGCGGAGTCTGAGGAGGGTTGTTTGGAGCAAGGTTGAGGTTAATGATCCGAATGCAACTGGGGCATCCTGGAGCAGTGTTCTTAAAAAGAGATTGATTCTATAATGTGGTGGTTACAACGCATGCCTTAATAATAATTTTTTTTGCTGTGATACCTATCTTAATTGGAGCTTTCGGTAATTGGTTGATTCCTCTGCTAGTAGGAGGTAAAGATATAATTTACCCGCGAATAAACAACTTAAGTTATTGACTATCTCCTAATGCACTATATTTACTAATACTGTCCTTTAGAACGGATAAAGGAGTTGGTGCTGGATGAACTATTTACCCCCCTTTATCTGTGTACCCCTATCATAGGGGCCCTAGGATGGATGTTCTTATTGTGTCACTACATCTAGCTGGGCTCAGCTCTCTAGTGGGGGCTATTAACTTTGCTAGGACCAATAAAAATATGCCAGTGTTAGAAATGAAAGGAGAACGAGCGGAGCTTTATGTTTTAAGGATTAGAGTTACTGCAGTTCTTTTAATTATTTCAATTCCGGTTCTAGGAGGGGGCATCACAATAATCTTGTTTGACCGAAACTTTAACACAACTTTTTCGATCCCGCAGGAGGGGGGACCCCGTTTTGTTCCAACATTTGTTTTGATTTTTTGGGCATCCGGAAGTGTATATTCTTATTCTACCTGCCTTTGGTGTGATATCAAAAGTAATTATGCATTGCTCTGGAAAAGAAGCGGTTTTTGGTCTAATTGGGATAGTATACGCAATAATCGGAATTGGAGGGTTAGGGTGTATGGTGTGGGCTCACCACATGTTTACCGTAGGTCTTAATGTTGATACTCGAGGCTATTTTTCTACCGCAACTATAGTAATCGCTGTTCCAACAGGGGTGAAAGTATTCAGATGACTGGCAACTATAGCAGAAGAAAATTCAAAATAAAGCCTGCCGCCTACTGAAGTACTGGGTTTCTGTTTTTATTCACCGTGGGAGGGCTAACAGGGGGTCTTACTGTCTAGGGCTTCTATGGATGTGTCTCTACACGACACATATTATGTGGTGGCTCATTTCCATTATGTGCTAAGAATAGGGGCGGTGTTTGGGGTGTTCTGTGGTCTTAACCATTGGTTGCCAAATTTTGTTGGAGTATGCTTTAATAAGAAATGGAGGAAAGCCCATTTTATAGCAATATTTTTTGGGGTAAATACTACCTTCTTTCCTCAGCATTTCTTAGGCCTAAGAGGAATGCCTCGACGGTATATAGACTACGCTGATATTTATGCTCACTGACATTGGGTGTCTTCTTATGGGTCCGCTGTGTCTTTTGGGTCTCTAATATATTTTAAGTTCCTTCTATGAGAGGCTCTAGTAAGCCAGCGAGGGGTTGTATTTAGTGGGGGTTTATGTGGTGAAATAGACTGAGCAGGTACCCGAGACCTTTATCCAGGAAGGAAGCATGTTTATAGCCAATTGCCATTTGTGTGAACTAACCCTTATAACACGTGTATCACTTATATTTATAAGAAATCGCGTAATCAATAATTTAAAGTCATGTTAATAGATGTTTTTTCTAGATTTGATGCTCACAGCTATAACTTAATTTGGTTGTCTATGCCGTTATGGTTGCTGTCTTCTATAGTGCCAATAACCGTGCTATTTAGAGACGTGTACACTAAGGGTAGAAGTACGAGCTCTTTTCGGAGTTTGGTGCTATCCTTTACTTATTCGATGATTCGATTGAACGGAAAGGGACTAAAGCTATCTGGGTTTCCTCTAGTAATAAGGGGTCTGTTCATGATAATTCTGATACTAAATCTGTCTGGAAACTTTCCATTCTTTTTCCCTGTAAGAGGGCAGTTTGTGTTCGGGTTCTCCTTTGCTTTGTCTATTTGAACTTGTTTAGTTTTATCTAGTCTTTTATGCAGATTTGAGCAGGGGTTGATGAGTCTCGTTCCAACAGGTTGCCCGTTAATCCTTGTGCCTTTTATAGTAGTGGTTGAGCTAATTAGTGGCATACTTCGCCCTTTAACATTAGTTTTACGTCTGACACTAAATCTGGGAGCTGGTAAAGTAATTCTAACTATATGCAGGAGAGAGTTAGTAGTTAGCTGGTTAAATAGCAGAAGGCTGCTTACAGGAGTTGGGGGTATTAAAGGGTTAATAATGGGCGGAGGTGTTTTTGGAGCCGCTGAAGTTGCAATCGCGTGTATTCAGTGTTATATTTTTTGTGTCTTATTGTGTCTCTATACGGAGGATCATAGAAGGTAGGTAGTTTTAAAAGCTTTGCTGAAGCGACGGCCTTGTAAGTCGTAGAAAACTATGTGTTTTAAAGCTATGATTTGAATAAAATTCCTAGGAGTTTTCTTAATAAGTATAGGCTGTTTTGTAATCTTCCGTATAAACAAACACCTTTTGTGTTTATTTGTAGGGCTTGAAATAATAAGACTAGGCTTATTGTTTGTAACCCATGTGTTTCTAATAAATCAGTTTTGGTTAATTTTACTAATTCTATGTTTAGCTGTTTGCGAAGCCAGAATTTGCTTGGCCCTTCTGGTTATGGTGATGCGACTATGCGGAGACGATTTGATGTCAAGGTTACTAAGAGATGGCTCGTAAAAATAGTATCATACAATTAAAAAGTAACTTAGGGTTACTTTTACTGATTCTGATTGGATACTTATTTATTCTTAGAGGGAGGACCTTTGGAAAAGCTTATTTATTGGAAGTTACTGTTTGAGAGAGTAATTGTCTCTCATTTAGCTTCAGAGTTCTACTAGATAGCGTAAGAATAGTCTTTGTTGGGACGGTTTTGGTAATTAGAGGAAGTGTAGCAACCTACTGCAAGTGGTATATAGCTGGAGAGCCATACTACAAGCGGTTTATGGGATTAGTATGGTTGTTTGTGCTGTCTATAGTGTTTATAATCTTAGTTCCTAATTTAGTAATACTTTTAATTGGTTGAGACGGGCTAGGGCTCACCTCATTCCTATTAGTGGCTTATTACCAGAACAATAAGAGGTTATCTGCGGCTATGTTGACAGCTTTGACTAATCGAATTGGGGATGTTTTTGTACTTTTTAGAGTTTCTATTTTTTTAAGAGAAGGGGGGTGGTTAATTTATATATACCACCCAGTGCAGACATGGGTTAATTTAGGGTTTGTGGTAGTTCTTGCAGGTATAACTAAAAGCGCACAAATGCCGTTTTGCGCATGGCTACCTGCTGCCATGGCGGCACCCACACCGGTCTCCTCTTTGGTGCATTCTTCGACATTGGTGACAGCTGGGGTTTATTTGATTCTTCGCTCTTTTTATATTATCAGAGCTAATCCCTTTGTGACTCAAATACTTATAGTCTTAAGACTATTTACTCTAATATTAGCGGGGTCAAGGGCTGTGTTTGCGTTTGACCTAAAAAAGGTAATCGCACTCTCGACTTTGAGGCAGTTAAGGTTAATAATATTCTCGATTTCAATCCTTCTTCCGTCTGTAGCTTTTTTTCATTTAGTAACCCATGCGGTATTTAAAGCTTTGTTGTTTCTAGGCGCAGGGGGTGTTATTCATAGAAACCAAAGAATCCAAGATATCCGGGGGTTAAGAAGCTTGTGGCAAGGATTACCGGTAAGAATGGGTGCAATAACGGTTGCAATTGTGTCCTTGAGAGGGGCCCCGTTTATAAGAGGGTTTTTCTCTAAAGACCTAATAATTGAGCTAAGAATGATAGACAGAAGAATAACTTATGGGTGCTATTTATTAGAGCTAACAGGTTTAATCTTCACTTCTTTTTATAGGGCACGGATTGTATTTAGAGTAATACTTGGGTCTAATTACGTTAATAGCAGAAGTTTGCGGATTAATGAGCACTTAAATATACAAACTCCTTTTCTTAGCCTGTATATTGGGGCTATTATCTTAGGAGGGGTATTAGGGAGGAAAATAGAGAGGTTTGGGTTTGTAGTAGTTCTTGAGAAATATGAGAGAGTCAGAGTATTTCTTATTCCCTTTGTAGGGTTAATTTTGTGATGAGGAGTGCTTAGAAAATTAGGGTCTAAGCCTTGGTCGTCAGCCAAACTATTAAGATTCTTTTTGAGAATGTGGCTCATAGAGAGGCTAACCTCCCACCCCAGAAAAATGGCCTTCTTTAAGGGGTCCAGGATGGTAGCTCAAAGTCTGGATCAAGGTTGACTAGAGCTATTGGGCCCTCAAGGTGCCCATAAGGGACTAGGTCAACTCAGCTGTTTGAATGAAATTGTTCAGAAAAATTATTTTACCTACCAGCTGGTAGTATGAGGGCTGGTGGTAGCGGGGGGCGTAAGCTTAATTATGTTTATATAATGAGAGTTATAGTCATATGTGTAATTTTGATGGCTGTGTTTTCGATTGTCTTAATTGCCAAGCAACCTATTTCTTTAGGGCTAGTGCTATTGAGGGGGTCTATAATTGCATGTGTGGAGGTTGCACTGGAGGTTAGAAGGTTGTTAGGGTTCTTATTGTTCCTAACTTACGTTAGGGGTGTAATAGTCCTGTTCTTGTATGTTTTAAGGATCTACCCCAATGAAGTGTATCGTTTTAATCTAGAGTTTATGGTTCTCGTCAGAAGGTGTTGTGCCAGAGCGGTCCTTATGGGTCTTATGAATTACGAGTACAGAGAAATTAGCGGGTCTTTGTTTCTAAGTTTCATGGCTGAAAGAAGCGGGTTAAGGTTATATATCCTAATAGCTGGTGTGTTACTGTTTGTAATATTAGTGGTGTCGTATTTGTGCATAAAAACCATGGTGCCTTTACGAAGAGTAAAATAAACCTAAAATAGAAGATACAGTAGCTTAATTAAAGCGTCTCATTGAAAATGAGGAAGATGGATACTTTAGTACCTTGTGTCAAATCTGTAGGAGGGTTTGATTATGGCCCTAAATTTATGGGCAAAATGCTTCTCATGATTCTAAATGCGGGCTTGAACAAATTAAGTGCAAGTTCAACATCAGTGGGGAAAATTGGTTAATAAAGGAAACTTTAACCCAGCTTTTTGACAAATTCGGGGTCAATTGATGAATGCCAGCAGCCGCGGTTAGATTCAGTTCGAATATAAATTTAAGCGGATTGGTTAGAGTCAATGTTGTGTTATAAAACTATAAAAAAACTATAGGTGCAGTGTAATGTTAACGGTTTTTTGTGGTTATATTCCTAAAGTTTTAGTGAGCTTCTAACGAATCTATGAAGTGAAACCAGGATTAGATACCCTGTTATCCATAGTTTAAAACAAAAGTTCCTCTTAACTAAACATTTGGTTGTCAAAGAGAAATAAATAGGCGGTGTCTGAGATAGAAAACAGGGGATCCTGGGTGTTAAAGGATAACCCACCTACATTTGAGCCTTGTCTTATTAGTGCGTGTGTATGGTTGTTTACTCTAATATGGTGAGTGTCCGGGTAAAATTTTTGGTTATTACTGAAGCTAACTCTTATTTTACTTGCTGAGTTCGGTAAGGTAAGTTACTTTTAGTTAGGTGCAGCTACTAGAATTGGCTATATGCCCATGTAGCACAACTTCAAAAATAATTCAGATTGACATGCAGCTTATGACAAGGTTAATCTGGGATACAGATGTAACTTAAGCAATAATTCAAAGATTGAGCTACTAAAAGGTAGCTCAACTAAGTAGACAAATAAGATAAGAAAACTTGCCTTTGAAGAAGGACTTGTAAGTAAGGGTTAAAAATAAAATTACCCTGAATACAATCAGATGAGTACTAATCGCCCGTCGCTCGCGGGGAAACCTGTGAAAAGTCGTAACAAGGTAGCAGTAACGGAAGTTGCTGCTAGGCTATAATATGCATATATAGTAAATAATATTATATTTGCCTTCCAAGCAAAAGTTCTAATGAAATTAGTGTATGCTGGCCAAATAGTTTAAGCTAAAACGTTGAGCTGTTAATTCAAAATCGCAGTAATTTGCTTTGGCTTGCTTAAGTAGTTTAGGGAAAACATAAGATTTTCATTCTTAAGTCAGATAGTATTTCTCTTAAGTTGTGCTTAGTAGTTAATGTTAATATAACTGAGAACTGCAAATTCTCCATAGTCTAGTTAGGCCTAAGCTTAGTGCCACGTGGGGGATGATCCAGTTGCTTTGATGAAGCAAAGTTCAAAAGTAGTTTTTTGGCACTTAGAACTTCGAAGCGTTATAAAGAAAAATTGTAGTAAGTAGGGCTTTGATTCCTAAAGAAAAAGTTAATCTTCTTCTTCATAAATAAGTTAAAAGTAGTTAATATATAACTTAGAATTGTCAGTTCTAGATTCCTCTTACTGAGGCTTTTTATAATTTATCTTTTTTAAAGAGACGTGCATAATTGTTTTGTGAAAAGTGCACTTGAATTAAAATAGTATAAATAAATTTTAGTACCTTTTGCATAAGGGTTTTTCAAGACAAGTTTAAGAATTTAATTTTCCCGAATAAAAGAGAGTTATTTTTTTGAGTTAAGAAATCGTGGCAGAGATTTAATTAAACTAAAGAATAGCGGCTAGATACTATTCGCGCTTTTAGATATCTGGTTGGCTTAAAAAGATGTGTAAGCATTTTCCTTAACTATTTAAGGGGTAAAATTTTTTGGGTTAAGCTGAAAAATACTAAAATTGATGTTAAAAAAAAATTGGGTTTCTATAGGCTTTAAACTGGCTATTAGATATTAGTGTATTTTAACTAAAACCAGATGGGGAAAAAAGATTAATTGGGTTATTCATTTACTTTAAAATAAGCCTATGGTTGTAGGACCAGTGACTATGATAAAAACGAGTAAAAATATTATTTATTTGGTATTACTATTTTGTTTTACCTTAAAAAACTAAAGGCTAAATAAAAGTTTTTAAACGAATTCGGCAAACTAAACTTCTCGACTGTTTAACAAAAACATTTCCTTTTGATGTAAGTAAAAGGTAGTCCCTGCCCAGTGCAACTAGAGTAATGTTTGTTGTAAACGGCGGCGTTAACGTGAGCGTCCTAAGGTAGCGCGATAATTTGCCTTTCAATTGAAGGATGGTATGAAAGGGTTAACGAAGAAGGTGCTGTGTCTGAAAATTTAATTTAAACTAACTTTAAGGTGAAGAGGCCTTTATGTAAAAGAAGGACGACAAGACCCTATGAAGCTTTATCTTAATTGGAGTTTTTGGCTCTTATACGATTTTGATGGGAGATCAGTGAAAATAAGTCTTTCACTATTATATAAATCTAACTCGTATTTCCTAACTTTATATGTGTGGCTAGCTACTCTAGGGATAACAGCGCAATTTCTCCCGAAAGATGGTATTGGAGGGGAAGATTGCGACCTCGATGTTGGCTTTAGATATCCTAGAGGCGTAGAAGCTTCTAATGGTGGGTCTGTTCGCCCTTTAAAATCTAACATGAGCTGAGTTCAGAACGGCGTGAGCTAGTTCAGTTTCTATCCTCTTTTAAAAATGAGCTAATTTTGTACGAAAGGACTTTTTCGCTAAAGCAACGCTTTGCCCTGGCTCTGTCATTGCTTAAATAATGCTACGCAATAAACTGATTAGTTTATAAAAAGGGTTGCCTTTTATGAAGCTGAAGGCCAATTAGTGGCGGTAGGGCGTGTCGTTGGTTCTTGTTAAAATTAGTATTGCTATTTTATTAAAAAATAGGGTTAAAACGGGTTGCAAATTAGGTAAAAAATAAAACAGTCTATTAATGCAGCCAAAAAGCAGCAATCACCCACCTAAAGAATAAAACAAGGGTTCTAAAAAGGCGGTGTGTAATGGATTTGTGCTAGTAACAGACAAAAAAAAACCAAACACTGTGGAAACCCTTAAGAATGAGGTTTTATAGTGTACCGCATTTCCTGTTACCTGGCCGGTACAGTGACCGCAAGGCCTGTTCTCCTGTCCTTTTACACGGAAACCCTGTTGCTGATGCATGTAAAAAGCCCTTAGTTAAGATAACTTATAAGTCAAAGTAAAACTTAATTTTACTTGACATTGTGTATTTTATTGAAAATCTAGTTGCGAATGCCCATACCTGTCCAAACTTGTTTTAGATTATGCTTTACAACCTGTTGTAGATAAGGTTTTGAACCCTTTACAGTGAGTAAGCATTTTTCAGAGTCATGTGAGACTTAACCTAATTAGTGGTAGAAAAAAACAAACTTAAACCTAAATTCTAAAGCTATTTGCTTCCTGTGGTTAATTGTAAACTGCAGGAGAAATGGATCTAAGGTGTTAATTTTTTTCGTTTGCCCTAATTTTGGTTGCTCATGTGATTTTTTGGGGTTTGAAAACTAGACTATCTGTATCTTAAAATCAAAAAATAAATAGAAATCAAGTCATATGAAAGTTCCCAAAGCGTAATTCATGGGTCACTTAAAGTCTAAGCAAAAAAGTAAATCAAAAATAAAATAAAATCAAAATGACACACTAATGCCTGGGGGGGCTGATCTGGAGGGGAGGAAATAGGAAAGCAGGTTAAATAGAGGTGACAAAAATGTGGTGTGCAGCAACAAAATGAAGCTAAATAAAATTGTGAAACGTAGAAGCGTGAGCTTGTAAACAAGGTTGTGAGCGTCTTAAAAAGTAAGTGTTAACAATAGTATGTAATATTAACACGCCTAAAAGGGGGTTAGGTGGGTTATAAACTTACAAAGACTACAAGTGATGAAGTTTATGTCTGGTCCTGAGGTCCCTTTTAAGTGAGTTAGTTTCGTATAAAAGGTTTTTAAGCAAAGCAATGTTCTGTCACAGATCTGAGTGCTATAGACAATATTGTATAGGGCCTTTTTATGTAAATAAACGTGGCGTTAGGCTGTTAAATGTGCTGGTTATAGGATGGTTACATAGCAATAATTACTATATTTGCCTTCTGGGCAAAAATTTTAATGAAATTAGTGTACGCTGGGTGAATAAATTAAGCTAGAATGTTGAGCTGTTAATTGAAAATCCCAGTAATTTGCTTAGGGTATAAGATTCTTATTCTCAAGCCAGATAGCCTGTCTCTTAAGTTGTGTTTAGTTGCTAATGTTAATATAACTGAGAGCTACAAATTCTTCCTAGCTTAGTTGTACGTGGGGGGATGGCCCAGTTGCTTTGATGAAGCTAAGCTCAAAAGTAGTTTATTGCTCTGAGGTGTTATAAAGAAGTATTATAGTACGTAGGACTTTGATTCCTAAAGAAAAAGTTAAAGCTTTTCTTTATAAACAATTTAAGAGGAGTTAATTAGTTTTAGGCTCATCTCACTGAGGTTTTTTAGAATTTATCTTTCTAAAGAAATGCACACGATTGCCTCATAAAAAGCTTACTTGAAGTAAAGTGGGGCAAATAAATTTTAGTACTTCTTGCATAAGGGTAAAGCGAAGAGGCCTGTGTGTAAAAGAAGAGCAACAAGACCCTGCGAAGCTTTATTTTAATTGAAGTTTTTGGGTTTGTTAACCCAAAAGCTTATGCATAGCTTTAAGGTCTCTTTTAAGCGAGCGAGTTTTTAGCTAAAGCAATACTTTGTGACGGATCTGTAATGACATAAATAATATTGTATAATAGGCTGATTAACTTATAAAAAGGGTTCTTTTTATGTAAATGAGTGTGTTGCTTAGTGATAGATTGTTGAATGTGTTGGGCACTAGAGAGGCTGTATGAGAGTGGCTTAGGCAGGGGTTTGCTGCAAAAAAAGGCTTACTGTTAAGGGGTGTGTGAGATGGTTTTTTTTCATATAAAAACTGAGTGTTTAGAATAGACGTTGGAGGAGGGGACTTATGTCAGGGCGGAGGGGGTGACACTGTTAGGGTGCTCCCATTACCTGAAACTATTTCAGCTGTTGGAGATGCTGTTGTGAATGGTGTCGCTGAAGTTGTTCCTGATAATCAGGAGGAAGGGGGCCCCCATGCTGAGGGTGGCTATGTTCCTTTAGAAGAACAAATAGCTGTTGTGGAGCCTGAAGTCCCAGCTAATGTCTGTCAGCCAGTCGAGCAGAGAAATGTGGTTGTAAGTGAAGAAGACAGTGTTCCTGATGTTAGTAAAGACGGGGTCAGTAGTTATTAATGCTCATAGTTAAAGTTTATTGGTGTATTAATAGTTATAATTTATTAAAATAATCCATAAGATAAGCAAAATTACAGTTAATTCGTTTATTGTTAGGCTGTTATGGTCTATTTAAAAACTGGTCAATACGGGTCTCCTTACACCTAATTAACTTGGTTTTAGTGTATGCTTGAAAGGCTACAAAGCCTTTGCGGGGAGTAAGCATTCTTCAGGACCACATGAGATTCAACCTAATTATTGGCAGAGAAAGTGGTGAATTTGACCCTTAAATTCTAAGTTACTTGGGCTCTATAGCTAATTGTAAGCTGTAGGATAATGGGGATTTGAGACGTTTATTTCCTCATTTACCCCAGCTCTGGTTGCTCATGTGGTTTTCGGTTCGAAAACGAGGCGTGTATCTTAAAAATAAAAAAATTTTTGAAGCGTAAGTTGTTGGTCGCTTTAAGTCTAATTAAAAATAAAGTAAAAATGGAGCAAAAACAAAGTTGGACACTTAACACTTTGGGTGTCTTCAGAGGTGTAAAAAGGGGGGTCCAAGCTTATGTGTACTCATAAAAAAATGCGGTGTGCGGGGGGTTTGTGCCTGTATATATAACAAAAATTCATGAGGTGGCCGAGGAAGAGGTGGTGAGCTGTAAACTCATAAACAAGGTGTAGGCCTTTCTTATGAGATGGTTGGTAACAATACTGTGAATAATATTAACACGCCTAAGAGGGTTGGTCCGTGACGAAGTACTAATAAGTTGGTGAAGATTATGAATGACAGGTTCTATGATTTGCCTTGTCCTGTAAACTTAAACGCTTGGTGAAGGTTTGGCTCTATACTAGGCTTGTGCCTAATTATCCAACTTCTAAGGGGTCTTTTATTGTCAACTCATTATACTGCTCATGAAGACATGGCATTCGATTCTGTAGTACATATTATGCGTAATGTGGAAAAAGGATGAATGTTGCGTAATATTCATGCAAATGGGTCCTCTATGTTTTTTATCTGTATTTATGCGCACATTGCTCGTGGGCTGTATTATGGGTCTTATTTAGATAAGACAGTGTGGTATTTTGGGGTGCATTTGTTTTTGTTAACTATGGCGGAGGCTTTCCTCGGTTACACTTTGCCTTGGGGGCAAATGTCATATTGGGGGGCTACTGTTATTACTAATATACTTAGAGTGATCCCCGTAGTAGGAGAGAGTATGCTCCGCTATGTATGAGGGGGTTGGACCGTGTGTAATGCAACTCTAAAGCGGTTTTATACTTTACACTTTCTCTTACCGTTTGTGATAGTGGCGGTTGTTTTTTTACACCTGTTTTTTTTACATGAGAAAGGGAGTAATAACCCTTTGGGTATTGAAAGAGGTACTATGTGTGTGCCCTTCCACCCCTTCTATACTATTAAAGATCTTTTTGGTTATGTTTGCTTTAGGTTCTTTTTTATATATTTAGTGTGTGTGGATCCTGAGCTGTTAGGGAATCATTTAAACTATTGGCCTGCTAATCCTATAAAAACGCCAATCCATGTTCAGCCTGAGTGGTATTTTATGTTTGCTTATGCAATCCTTCGTTCAATTCCTCATAAAGCGGGGGGGGTATATGTTATGTTTTTGTCGATTGTAGTATTATACCTAATTCCTAGTCTTCACAGAGGTAAGTATCGAAGTTTATGTTTTTACCCGTTTAATCAAGTAGTGTTTTGAGTGTTGGTTGGTAGGTTTATTAGGTTAACATGGATTGGTGCTCGCCCAGTGCGGGAGCCTTATATCATTTTGGGGCAGTGTCTTTCAGTCATTTATTTCTCTAGGTTGTTATTAAACCCTCTTTCTTTGTGGGTGTGGGACAAGCTGCTTGAATACCCTAAATTCTGTAGGAGTCGTCCTGTAGACCTGAAATGGTTTAAGTTTTTAGCTTATTTCAAGTTATTAAAATTAGTAAATCGCGAAAGTAGCGCACGTGAGTGGGCTAATAAGTGTAGAAAAATATAAATATGTCTTTTTACGGGAGTCGATATTTTGGTGATATTGTCCATGGGGAACTAGGGAAAGACCTGTTCCGGTACCATGGTTTTGTGATGATAGTAGCAGTGGCTGTGTTGGTCTTTGTTATATATATAGGATGCGTAATCCTTCTTACTAAATTTTCTTATCGCCATTTCTTGAACCGTCAACGATTAGAATTTTGATGGACTATTGTGCCAATGTTGATGTTAGTAGGGTTGTGGTTTCCTTCTATAATTAACCTATATTATATAGAAGAAGTAAAACGGCCCCGGTGAAATTTTAAGGCGATTGGGAAACAATGGTACTGATCTTACGAATTTTGTCGCAATTTAGACACTCCAAGCTCTAGAGAAAGCGCTGAAAGAATTTCGTGTTATACAATTGATTCTTACATAGAAGACCAGCAGGAGACATTTAGAAAAGGAGGGTATCGTTTGTTGGATGTTGATAACCGGATGGTGGCTCCAGCAGATGTGCAAATAACTGCTTTTGTAAGAAGGTCTGATGTGCTCCATTCGTTTGCACTCCCTAAGTTACTAATTAAAGTAGATGCCATCCCAGGTCGAATTAATCGGCTTCCTATAAAAGCTTCCCAGTGTAGAATTATTTACGGGCAGTGTTCTGAAATTTGCGGGGTTAACCATAGATTTATACCGATTGTGATTGAGTTTATTCCTGAGAAATATTTTGTCATATGGTTGGAAGCTCTTAACTAAAATAAAAAATAAGCTAAAGCTTTTAAGAAGCGTTAAACTTTTAATTTAATGAACTTGTACAATGGGCAAGTAGCTTTTAGTGATAAGGTGGTCTAATATTAGGATATAGGGCTCATGCCCCTAAGGCGCCGTGAGTAGTGGCTCTTATCTTTGTGAGAGCTGGCAGAGCTAATGCGTTTGATTTAGGATCAATTCATAAGTATATATACTTGCTTTCATGGCACAAGCTGGCAGACCTAATGCATACGATTTAAGCTCGTCTTATAAGATATACTCTTGTTTGTGTGTGAATTACAAAGCTAAGCCCAGTCTCATTATGGTTAGTGTCGAGTGTCTATTTAAGACTCTAAGGAGAGTAGCTGTTTTCTTTGGAGCCTCTATCCTATTAAGCCTTTGTCAAGTGTCAGCGGACTCTTTTACTCCCTTGGGGTCGACTAAGGCTGCACTGGTGGACTGAGTAGGCGTGGTTGTTGGTGTTATCCCTTTTGTAGGGGTGCTTCTCGCTGTGGGCTTCTATACTTTGTTGGAACGTAAAATTTTGGCTATCATTATAATCCGAAAGGGTCCATCCAAGGTGAGTTATATAGGGATCTTGCAGCCTTTTAGTGACGCAGGTAAGTTGTTATGTAAAGAGTTTATTGTGCCTACACGTGCTAACGTAGGGCCCTTCATTTTGGCTCCTGCACTAATATTAACTATCAGTTTACTTGGATGGCTTTTATACCCGTATAAGTCGGCTGAAGTGTTTTATGTTTTCGGGGTGATTCTGTTTATAGTTATTACTAGAGTCAGGGTTTACGGGGTAATAATATCCGGATGGGCTTCTAACTCTAAATACTCTTTGCTAGGTGCAGTTCGTGCGATGGCGCAAAGAATTTCTTATGAGATCCCTATAGGATTTATCTTCTTTTGTGTGGTGCTGTGCTCGGGTGTGTTTATGTTTCAAGAAATTAGGGTGTTCCAACAAAGGTCCTTTTTTTTCTTTTTTCCTTTGTGCGTAGTTATAGTTGTCTGAATGCTGTGTATGCTAGCTGAAACTAATCGGGCGCCATTTGATTTTGTGGAAGGAGAGTCGGAATTAGTGTCAGGATACAACGTGGAGTACAGCGGAGGGGGGTTTGCAGTTATATTTATTGCGGAGTACTCTAGTATTCTTCTCAGAAGGGTTATAAGGGCGGCGATATTTTTCGGGGGAAATGAAGCGTTGATCGGGGTCTTTATGATGGCTTTTGCGGTCTTCTTTGTGGTTATTCGTGCTTCTTTACCTCGTTTACGTTATGATAAGTTAATGAGTTTGTGTTGGACTGTTCTTCTATGTGTCATACTTATGGCTAGTGTGTGTGTAGTAGTTCTAGTTAGGGTGTATGTAAGATAATATAAACTAGTATAATTCATTTACACTGAATGTGTCAGATAAAGTCTGTCTTACTTATGGTTAAAAGGTTGGCAATTAGACTTATTGCATTGATTATTATAAAAAACCTAAATATGAGTGTCATTGGGTTAAGCGTTCTAACTATTCTAAGTATGGGCGCCACAAGAGTCGCGATAGGGGGGGTAGAGTTGAACGGGTTGTACACCACAGACTTTGTAATAGGGTTAATGGTTACACTAACTCTATTTGTAGCAATTCTTTCCTACCTAAGGAGGGTTAAGATCCACCGGAAAGCAAGATTTAATTTAATAATTATCAGAATCAGCCTAATTTTAGTGATAAGATTCAGGGTGAGGAGGTTCTTTCTTTTTTTTTTTTTTTTTGAAAGTGTGCTAGCCCCTCTGTTGTTATTAATTGTAGGCTGAGGCTATCAGCCAGAGCGTTTACAGGCAGGGGGGTATATAGTAATCTATACGGTGTTCGGATCTCTTTTTTTCTTATGGGGGGTAAGAGAACTCTATATTAGAGGGTTGAGGAGGAGGATAAGTTCTGTGGTAAGGCTAGTAAAAAAAAGGGGAATGAGATTGTGATGGCTATACATTCTAGGGTTTCTTATCAAGCTACCAATATATCCATTTCACCTGTGACTACCTAAGGCTCACGTAGAGGCCCCAGTAGCCGGTTCGATGCTATTGGCCGGGGTGGTACTAAAATTAGGAGGGTACGGGCTGCTTCGATTTATAATAGTTATACAAATAAGGCTTAGAAGCGTTTTTTTTGTGCTGCTACTAGTGGTGAACTTGGCAGGAGGTGTCTACGCAGGATTAGCGTGTGTACGGCAAGTGGACCTAAAATGTTTGGTAGCATATTCCTCTGTAGCGCATATGAGGCTTGTGCTATTAGGAGTGCTTAGCAACACGGTATTAGGGGTAGTGGGGGCCATTATTATTATGATCGGGCATGGGTTGTGTTCATCAGGTTTGTTCAGGTATGTGAATGCTATCTATAAGATGAGGCACTCGCGTCTGCTAGTAATAAATAAAGGGGGCTTGTTAGTCTGCCCAAGTCTAGTCTTAATGTGTTTCCTGTTAAGATCAAGCAACATAGCAGCCCCTCCTAGTCTAAACTTATTTGGGGAAATCCTCGTTTTCGGCGTGGGAGGGTGAATAAGTGGAGTGTTCCTGCTTATCCTGGGTCTGATAAGCTTTATTAGGGCATGTTTTAGACTATACCTATATGGAAGTTGTTGTCACGGGAAGGGGGTGTCACACAGGGAGTCCTTAAACTTGAGAAGAGTTTGTGATGTTTTTGTTCTGGCGGCTCATTGGATACCGCTGAACTTTATGTTTATGTTTATACCCTAAACAATGAATCGTAATCCTTATTCTCGTTACTATGTACCAGGTCCAAGTCCGTGGCCCTTTTTTGTGGCTATCTCGGCAAACGGAATAGCGGTAGGGTTAATTTTGTGACTGCATCGAACTCCCAGATTTCTATTAATAGGAATGAGGTTGGGGTGTATACTATTGAGAACTTTTAGATGATGGCGAGACTTAATTCGTGAGGGAGATATTGGGTTTCATACTCGCTTCGTAATCAAGAGATTTCGTGATGGAGTTGCCCTTTTTATTCTGTCTGAAGTAATGTTCTTCTTTTCTTTTTTTTGGACTTTCTTCCATAATGCCTTAAGACCCTCGTGTGAACTAGGGATGCGATGACCCCCTCCAGGGATCCGCACGCCAAACCCGTCGTCGACAAGGCTGTTCGAGACAGGTCTTTTAATTAGGAGGGGTTATTCGTAACTCAAGCCCATAAGAGAATGCGTTTGAAGGATTATGATGTTGGGCCATTTATTGGCCTAGTGGTAACAATTTTATGTGGGACTGTGTTCTTCCTAGTGCAACTTCGAGAATACTACTGAAACTCATACACTATTGCAGATAGGGTGTATGGAAGAGTGTTTTATTTACTAACTGGGTTTCATGGAATGCACGTAGTTGTGGGGACTCTTTGACTAATGGTGAGGTTAGTCCGACTATGGCGTGGGGAGTTTTCCAGTCAACGGCACTTTGGTTTTGAGGCTTGCATTTGGTACTGACACTTCGTAGATGTGGTATGGGTAGCCATTATGATGTTTAGTATATGTGTGGTTTGGAGGATGGTTATACATGTGGTGGTTCAAAATATGAGACGGGGACGTCTATACGTTTAAGTACCCAGACGCAAAGCCTTCGTGGTATGCGTACATTCAAGAAGAGGCATGCTCCGTCCTGATATAAGATTCCTGACCATTTAAAAGGTTAAAAATAGGAGTCATACAGACTAGTTAAACAGTTTTTGATTTGAAATCAAGTACCAAAGCGATTCCAAGCGCTTACTAGTCTGAGTAAAGTAGTCTAATTAAGGACAGAAGACCTATGATTTTCAAGTGTTATAAGTAACCTTTACTTGAAATGGTAAGCTTTGTGGTAAGACCTATAAATTAGTGAGATTAGGGGTAATATTGATCGGGACAATTCTTAGGGTTAGAAGAGAAGAGATAGTAGGGGTGTGACTCGGTTTAGAGCTAAATCTGTATGGATTTCTTGTAATTATAAACCCTGATGGTCACTATAGTCCTGAGCCCCTGTGTAAAATATTTTGTGGTACAAAGAACGGGGTCAATTCTGATACTAGTGGGGTTTTGTAACCTTGATAGAGCAGCACGTAGTGAGAGGGCTGGTGATAAGGGGGGCGGGTACAGTGTTAAAATCTGGCGTTTTCCCGCTACATTCGTGGGTCCCTTCAAATTATTAAGAAACGCAGATGGTTAGCAAGAGGGTTAATATTAACTTGGCAAAAAAGTCGCCCCCCTTGTCTTTTTATCAATAATTATACCCTCTAAGGGGTTGTGAGTAGTATTGTATTGATAGCTGGAATTGGGGCAGTAAGGGGGGCCCTTAACCAGAATTCAGTACGAGTAATAAGCGCGTACTCGTCGTTGTGCATACATCATGAATGCTGTTAGGGCTCACATGGTCAAGAAGTAGTCTTTGTAGGGTATTTTGCAGTTTACTCGCTGTCGGTAGGGCTGTTTTTTTATGGGTGCTAATAATAAACAAAAACAAGAATGGGCGGTCAGATAGTAGAGCCGCGAGGGGTATAGGGTTACTGATACTGATGGGGATGCCTCCTTTCCTTGGCTTTCTAGCGAAAGTATTGGTGTTTCTAATGAGAGGAAGGGCTGTAATCGTGGCTTGTATTATAGGTTCAGTAATCAGGCTAACATTCTACATTGACTTTTTTTATAGGATAAGTAATAAAAAGGTTAGTAGACAAAAACAAAGCAGAATTCAAGATTATGTGGAGGATAGTGATCGGGGCTAACCTAGCAGGGGGGGCATTGATCTTGGTGAGATTTATTTAGAAACTGCTTTTAGGCCAGGGGCGTTTTGATTTCGGCTCAAAAAGAGTGGGTAAAAACCACAAAAGTATGATAAAAAGGTAATTTAAAATAAAATATTTTGTTTCAAACATAACTATAGGTAGTTGTTACCTCCTTTTTGTAGAATGGTACTTTAAAAAAAAGGATTGGTTTGCATCTAATTATTAAGCCTAGGTTTTCATTCTTAAGTGAGGAAGTTAATTACATAAAGAGGGGCTGCTAACTTTGTTATAAATGGCTTGTACCATTTTTCCTTATAAAAAAGTAGTTTAATTTAAGAACGATAGGTTGTGGGGCTATTAGTGGTGTCAACCCTTTTTTAGCTAGATATAGTTTAAAATAAAATATTGGCTTTGGGAGCTAAAGACACTTCCATAAGTTTTCTAGAAGAATGGTTATGGGGGTTAAGAGTTGCGTTTGTCTGCATTGTGTCTTTTTTGTTTACGGGGTTATTTATGCTACTAAGGGAAAAGCGGGTCTAGACCGAGAAAAGTGCAGTCCATATGAGTGTGGATTTGAGCCTATGGAAGAGCTCGGAGGCCCTTTTCTATCCGATTCTTTCTAGTAGCAGTTTTGTTCGTCGTGTTGATGTAGAGGTAGTGCTGTTAATACCTTTTGCCTACATGTTCTTTTACGGTAAGAGAGTGTTAGGGATTTTGTCCTCAAGGGGTTTCCTTCTTATCTTGTTTGGGGGTCTCTACCACGAATATCGTGAGGGGTCTTTGGAATGAGTAGGTTAATACTAGAAGTGGCATTTATGCGAAACGAATTTTGATGAGAGGTGATTGTAAGAGGCTTACTTTTGCTGTTGGAAGTGTATTGTGTGTACCTGTGGTTTTCACGTCGAGAGTGCTTCTTAAGGAAGTATGGGACCAATGAAAGTTCTCAAGGATCTAATAGAAGGTTTGAAAAGGCATATCTTACTATAGCGTATAGGGAAAAAAATATTAAGAGGCTAAAATCTAGTGCGGCTCTAAGGGCTAATAAGGCTAGATGATTGGCTTCTAAGTAAGGATAAATAAAATGATAAAAATACTAAAAAAGGAAGAAGTAGGGGGTTATGGAGAAGTGGAGTCCTGGTGACGTCGATGGCTGTGATCAACAAATCACAAAGATATTGGAACCCTTTATCTGTATAGCGGAGTCTGAGGAGGGTTGTTTGGAGCAAGGTTGAGGTTAATGATCCGAATGCAACTGGGGCATCCTGGAGCAGTGTTCTTAAAAAGAGATTGATTCTATAATGTGGTGGTTACAACGCATGCCTTAATAATAATTTTTTTTGCTGTGATACCTATCTTAATTGGAGCTTTCGGTAATTGGTTGATTCCTCTGCTAGTAGGAGGTAAAGATATAATTTACCCGCGAATAAACAACTTAAGTTATTGACTATCTCCTAATGCACTATATTTACTAATACTGTCCTTTAGAACGGATAAAGGAGTTGGTGCTGGATGAACTATTTACCCCCCTTTATCTGTGTACCCCTATCATAGGGGCCCTAGGATGGATGTTCTTATTGTGTCACTACATCTAGCTGGGCTCAGCTCTCTAGTGGGGGCTATTAACTTTGCTAGGACCAATAAAAATATGCCAGTGTTAGAAATGAAAGGAGAACGAGCGGAGCTTTATGTTTTAAGGATTAGAGTTACTGCAGTTCTTTTAATTATTTCAATTCCGGTTCTAGGAGGGGGCATCACAATAATCTTGTTTGACCGAAACTTTAACACAACTTTTTTCGATCCCGCAGGAGGGGGGGACCCCGTTTTGTTCCAACATTTGTTTTGATTTTTTGGGCATCCGGAAGTGTATATTCTTATTCTACCTGCCTTTGGTGTGATATCAAAAGTAATTATGCATTGCTCTGGAAAAGAAGCGGTTTTTGGTCTAATTGGGATAGTATACGCAATAATCGGAATTGGAGGGTTAGGGTGTATGGTGTGGGCTCACCACATGTTTACCGTAGGTCTTAATGTTGATACTCGAGGCTATTTTTCTACCGCAACTATAGTAATCGCTGTTCCAACAGGGGTGAAAGTATTCAGATGACTGGCAACTATAGCAGGAAGAAAATTCAAAATAAAGCCTGCCGCCTACTGAAGTACTGGGTTTCTGTTTTTATTCACCGTGGGAGGGCTAACAGGGGTCTTACTGTCTAGGGCTTCTATGGATGTGTCTCTACACGACACATATTATGTGGTGGCTCATTTCCATTATGTGCTAAGAATAGGGGCGGTGTTTGGGGTGTTCTGTGGTCTTAACCATTGGTTGCCAAATTTTGTTGGAGTATGCTTTAATAAGAAATGGAGGAAAGCCCATTTTATAGCAATATTTTTTGGGGTAAATACTACCTTCTTTCCTCAGCATTTCTTAGGCCTAAGAGGAATGCCTCGACGGTATATAGACTACGCTGATATTTATGCTCACTGACATTGGGTGTCTTCTTATGGGTCCGCTGTGTCTTTTGGGTCTCTAATATATTTTAAGTTCCTTCTATGAGAGGCTCTAGTAAGCCAGCGAGGGGTTGTATTTAGTGGGGGTTTATGTGGTGAAATAGACTGAGCAGGTACCCGAGACCTTTATCCAGGAAGGAAGCATGTTTATAGCCAATTGCCATTTGTGTGAACTAACCCTTATAACACGTGTATCACTTATATTTATAAGAAATCGCGTAATCAATAATTTAAAGTCATGTTAATAGATGTTTTTTCTAGATTTGATGCTCACAGCTATAACTTAATTTGGTTGTCTATGCCGTTATGGTTGCTGTCTTCTATAGTGCCAATAACCGTGCTATTTAGAGACGTGTACACTAAGGGTAGAAGTACGAGCTCTTTTCGGAGTTTGGTGCTATCCTTTACTTATTCGATGATTCGATTGAACGGAAAGGGACTAAAGCTATCTGGGTTTCCTCTAGTAATAAGGGGTCTGTTCATGATAATTCTGATACTAAATCTGTCTGGAAACTTTCCATTCTTTTTCCCTGTAAGAGGGCAGTTTGTGTTCGGGTTCTCCTTTGCTTTGTCTATTTGAACTTGTTTAGTTTTATCTAGTCTTTTATGCAGATTTGAGCAGGGGTTGATGAGTCTCGTTCCAACAGGTTGCCCGTTAATCCTTGTGCCTTTTATAGTAGTGGTTGAGCTAATTAGTGGCATACTTCGCCCTTTAACATTAGTTTTACGTCTGACACTAAATCTGGGAGCTGGTAAAGTAATTCTAACTATATGCAGGAGAGAGTTAGTAGTTAGCTGGTTAAATAGCAGAAGGCTGCTTACAGGAGTTGGGGGTATTAAAGGGTTAATAATGGGCGGAGGTGTTTTTGGAGCCGCTGAAGTTGCAATCGCGTGTATTCAGTGTTATATTTTTTGTGTCTTATTGTGTCTCTATACGGAGGATCATAGAAGGTAGGTAGTTTTAAAAGCTTTGCTGAAGCGACGGCCTTGTAAGTCGTAGAAAACTATGTGTTTTAAAGCTATGATTTGAATAAAATTCCTAGGAGTTTTCTTAATAAGTATAGGCTGTTTTGTAATCTTCCGTATAAACAAACACCTTTTGTGTTTATTTGTAGGGCTTGAAATAATAAGACTAGGCTTATTGTTTGTAACCCATGTGTTTCTAATAAATCAGTTTTGGTTAATTTTACTAATTCTATGTTTAGCTGTTTGCGAAGCCAGAATTTGCTTGGCCCTTCTGGTTATGGTGATGCGACTATGCGGAGACGATTTGATGTCAAGGTTACTAAGAGATGGCTCGTAAAAATAGTATCATACAATTAAAAAGTAACTTAGGGTTACTTTTACTGATTCTGATTGGATACTTATTTATTCTTAGAGGGAGGACCTTTGGAAAAGCTTATTTATTGGAAGTTACTGTTTGAGAGAGTAATTGTCTCTCATTTAGCTTCAGAGTTCTACTAGATAGCGTAAGAATAGTCTTTGTTGGGACGGTTTTGGTAATTAGAGGAAGTGTAGCAACCTACTGCAAGTGGTATATAGCTGGAGAGCCATACTACAAGCGGTTTATGGGATTAGTATGGTTGTTTGTGCTGTCTATAGTGTTTATAATCTTAGTTCCTAATTTAGTAATACTTTTAATTGGTTGAGACGGGCTAGGGCTCACCTCATTCCTATTAGTGGCTTATTACCAGAACAATAAGAGGTTATCTGCGGCTATGTTGACAGCTTTGACTAATCGAATTGGGGATGTTTTTGTACTTTTTAGAGTTTCTATTTTTTTAAGAGAAGGGGGGTGGTTAATTTATATATACCACCCAGTGCAGACATGGGTTAATTTAGGGTTTGTGGTAGTTCTTGCAGGTATAACTAAAAGCGCACAAATGCCGTTTTGCGCATGGCTACCTGCTGCCATGGCGGCACCCACACCGGTCTCCTCTTTGGTGCATTCTTCGACATTGGTGACAGCTGGGGTTTATTTGATTCTTCGCTCTTTTTATATTATCAGAGCTAATCCCTTTGTGACTCAAATACTTATAGTCTTAAGACTATTTACTCTAATATTAGCGGGGTCAAGGGCTGTGTTTGCGTTTGACCTAAAAAAGGTAATCGCACTCTCGACTTTGAGGCAGTTAAGGTTAATAATATTCTCGATTTCAATCCTTCTTCCGTCTGTAGCTTTTTTTCATTTAGTAACCCATGCGGTATTTAAAGCTTTGTTGTTTCTAGGCGCAGGGGGTGTTATTCATAGAAACCAAAGAATCCAAGATATCCGGGGGTTAAGAAGCTTGTGGCAAGGATTACCGGTAAGAATGGGTGCAATAACGGTTGCAATTGTGTCCTTGAGAGGGGCCCCGTTTATAAGAGGGTTTTTCTCTAAAGACCTAATAATTGAGCTAAGAATGATAGACAGAAGAATAACTTATGGGTGCTATTTATTAGAGCTAACAGGTTTAATCTTCACTTCTTTTTATAGGGCACGGATTGTATTTAGAGTAATACTTGGGTCTAATTACGTTAATAGCAGAAGTTTGCGGATTAATGAGCACTTAAATATACAAACTCCTTTTCTTAGCCTGTATATTGGGGCTATTATCTTAGGAGGGGTATTAGGGAGGAAAATAGAGAGGTTTGGGTTTGTAGTAGTTCTTGAGAAATATGAGAGAGTCAGAGTATTTCTTATTCCCTTTGTAGGGTTAATTTTGTGATGAGGAGTGCTTAGAAAATTAGGGTCTAAGCCTTGGTCGTCAGCCAAACTATTAAGATTCTTTTTGAGAATGTGGCTCATAGAGAGGCTAACCTCCCACCCCAGAAAAATGGCCTTCTTTAAGGGGTCCAGGATGGTAGCTCAAAGTCTGGATCAAGGTTGACTAGAGCTATTGGGCCCTCAAGGTGCCCATAAGGGACTAGGTCAACTCAGCTGTTTGAATGAAATTGTTCAGAAAAATTATTTTACCTACCAGCTGGTAGTATGAGG
>NW_026963699.1:0-21265 GCF_036588685.1 Mytilus trossulus | reverse complement strand
GAATAAGGTTAAAAATTAGCACTTCGGAAGCTGTCAAAAGATTTCAAGACACCCTAAACACAAAATTGTCAATATTTTGAGTTTGAGGCGATGAAGTTTTCTATAATTTTGATATAATTTGTCCCAAAAGTAGTACAACACACTGTAAAAATTTCATTGAGAAAGCGCAGGTGGGATTTTTTTAATTTTCATTATGTTCTAAAAGAAATGCACTACGAATTAATTGTGTTCTCGGACCTAAGAGGTGAAGTCTGTAAAAATAGAATCTGTAATTTGGCAACTTCCCTAAATGATTTGGTGGTGTCAATTTGTCAAATAGCATGAAACTAAAGGATTTAAACTTTTATTTTATAGAATATCTGCAAAAATGACCAATTTTGGCATTTTATGGTCAAAATAGGCATTTTAAGGCTTTTTCAATATTGATGCATACATGGCATCCTGACTTTCTATCTGACAGGTTTTCATGTGTCAATACTTGTGTTTCTATGCCTTTATCAAGTTCTTTTACTTGTTTATGAACTCAGAATCTACAGAAAAGAAGATTTAACTCAGACAATATGTACAAAATGTGTTGTATAAATGACCCTTGTCTAACGCCCTGTTTGGATGAAGTCAAAAGTGGGGTTCTTGGTACATAAAATTTGAAGTCCACAATTAAGACCTCACTAAATTTGTATCCAAAGCACTTTACAATGTCTATTGTACCTGTTCCATCTCACATAATATCTTTTTTTTCTTCTGTAGAATAGCAAGTGGTTTAAATATAAGCCTGTTGAGACTAAAATTGCATTCAAGTATTTCATTTAAAAGGCAAAAATCTTTGTATCAGACCATACTCTCTGTAAGAAAAGTTAATTGCAAGAGCCTTTTTGTGCTCAGATTTGTTGTATCATGTCACATGAGTATAGAAATGATAAAAAAGACACAATTTTATATTTCTTATAGCCTCAATATGCATTTTTAAATGTAAATATGTGGCACGGCCTAAATTGACCCTTATTTTTTTCCAGTCTTACTTGGCTTAAGACCCTTTTAAACTAATATGATATGTTATTTGTGACTTTTCTTTCCATTTAAAGTACATTCAATACATATGTAAGGATTATTTATAACCAAAAAGCTTCACAAATTTAAAATTGCTGGAAAATATTACATCTTCATGTAAGGCCCCTTTCATTGAAAAACCTCAATTTTTAGGCCCAGGCTGATATAAATTTCACTTTTGAATAATTATGCTAAGTCTGATAAATCAAATGAGTACTCTATTGCTTTAAGTACATAATAAATGATATATTAGGGCATTTAAAATGTATTTTTTTGCAATATTTTAATTTTCAAAGCCCATAATGTTGATAGTTGAAATTATTCAATTTTAACGTCAAAATTTAACACGCAAAGATGAGTATTGAATTTAATATATTGTCTATAATATATATCCTATTGTTATGAAACTTTGCAAGCAGTGTTATAATTAATTAAGCTTTGGTCATACCAAGTTTTTTTAAGATTTGTCAACTCTTTCTATCCTATTAGGTCCGAGACCACAATTGTCGTCCCTTGATTTTCGTTGTTCACGAATATAGTCCCTAGTGTTAACAGTGGGTTACTTGCCAATAATTTTTATACCCCTTCCAAATTTATTTCTCCATGTTTAATGCCTCAAATTGTAAGTAGGGGGATGAAATTACACTGTAAAAAAATTTGGGTCCAGAATTTTACAGGAAAGTAGTGGTTCGGTCCAGCTGAATAAGGTTAAAAATTAGCACTTCGGAAGCTGTCAAAAGATTTCAAGACACCCTAAACACAAAATTGTCAATATTTTGAGTTTGAGGCGATGAAGTTTTCTATAATTTTGATATAATTTGTCCCAAAAGTAGTACAACACACTGTAAAAATTTCATTGAGAAAGCGCAGGTGGGATTTTTTTAATTTTCATTTATGTTCTAAAAGAAATGCACTACGAATTAATTGTGTTCTCGGACCTAAGAGGTGAAGTCTGTAAAAATAGAATCTGTAATTTGGCAACTTCCCTAAATGATTTGGTGGTGTCAATTTGTCAAATAGCATGAAACTAAAGGATTTAAACTTTTATTTTATAGAATATCTGCAAAAATGACCAATTTTGGCATTTTATGGTCAAAATAGGCATTTTAAGGCTTTTTCAATATTGATGCATACATGGCATCCTGACTTTCTATCTGACAGGTTTTCATGTGTCAATACTTGTGTTTCTATGCCTTTATCAAGTTCTTTTACTTGTTTATGAACTCAGAATCTACAGAAAAGAAGATTTAACTCAGACAATATGTACAAAATGTGTTGTATAAATGACCCTTGTCTAACGCCCTGTTTGGATGAAGTCAAAAGTGGGGTTCTTGGTACATAAAATTTGAAGTCCACAATTAAGACCTCACTAAATTTGTATCCAAAGCACTTTACAATGTCTATTGTACCTGTTCCATCTCACATAATATCTTTTTTTTCTTCTGTAGAATAGCAAGTGGTTTAAATATAAGCCTGTTGAGACTAAAATTGCATTCAAGTATTTCATTTAAAAGGCAAAAATCTTTGTATCAGACCATACTCTCTGTAAGAAAAGTTAATTGCAAGAGCCTTTTTGTGCTCAGATTTGTTGTATCATGTCACATGAGTATAGAAATGATAAAAAAGACACAATTTTATATTTCTTATAGCCTCAATATGCATTTTTAAATGTAAATATGTGGCACGGCCTAAATTGACCCTTATTTTTTTCCAGTCTTACTTGGCTTAAGACCCTTTTAAACTAATATGATATGTTATTTGTGACTTTTCTTTCCATTTAAAGTACATTCAATACATATGTAAGGATTATTTATAACCAAAAAGCTTCACAAATTTAAAATTGCTGGAAAATATTACATCTTCATGTAAGGCCCCTTTCATTGAAAAACCTCAATTTTTAGGCCCAGGCTGATATAAATTTCACTTTTGAATAATTATGCTAAGTCTGATAAATCAAATGAGTACTCTATTGCTTTAAGTACATAATAAATGATATATTAGGGCATTTAAAATGTATTTTTTTGCAATATTTTAATTTTCAAAGCCCATAATGTTGATAGTTGAAATTATTCAATTTTAACGTCAAAATTTAACACGCAAAGATGAGTATTGAATTTAATATATTGTCTATAATATATATCCTATTGTTATGAAACTTTGCAAGCAGTGTTATAATTAATTAAGCTTTGGTCATACCAAGTTTTTTTAAGATTTGTCAACTCTTTCTATCCTATTAGGTCCGAGACCACAATTGTCGTCCCTTGATTTTCGTTGTTCACGAATATAGTCCCTAGTGTTAACAGTGGGTTACTTGCCAATAATTTTTATACCCCTTCCAAATTTATTTCTCCATGTTTAATGCCTCAAATTGTAAGTAGGGGGATGAAATTACACTGTAAAAAAATTTGGGTCCAGAATTTTACAGGAAAGTAGTGGTTCGGTCCAGCTGAATAAGGTTAAAAATTAGCACTTCGGAAGCTGTCAAAAGATTTCAAGACACCCTAAACACAAAATTGTCAATATTTTGAGTTTGAGGCGATGAAGTTTTCTATAATTTTGATATAATTTGTCCCAAAAGTAGTACAACACACTGTAAAAATTTCATTGAGAAAGCGCAGGTGGGATTTTTTTAATTTTCATTTATGTTCTAAAAGAAATGCACTACGAATTAATTGTGTTCTCGGACCTAAGAGGTGAAGTCTGTAAAAATAGAATCTGTAATTTGGCAACTTCCCTAAATGATTTGGTGGTGTCAATTTGTCAAATAGCATGAAACTAAAGGATTTAAACTTTTATTTTATAGAATATCTGCAAAAATGACCAATTTTGGCATTTTATGGTCAAAATAGGCATTTTAAGGCTTTTTCAATATTGATGCATACATGGCATCCTGACTTTCTATCTGACAGGTTTTCATGTGTCAATACTTGTGTTTCTATGCCTTTATCAAGTTCTTTTACTTGTTTATGAACTCAGAATCTACAGAAAAGAAGATTTAACTCAGACAATATGTACAAAATGTGTTGTATAAATGACCCTTGTCTAACGCCCTGTTTGGATGAAGTCAAAAGTGGGGTTCTTGGTACATAAAATTTGAAGTCCACAATTAAGACCTCACTAAATTTGTATCCAAAGCACTTTACAATGTCTATTGTACCTGTTCCATCTCACATAATATCTTTTTTTTCTTCTGTAGAATAGCAAGTGGTTTAAATATAAGCCTGTTGAGACTAAAATTGCATTCAAGTATTTCATTTAAAAGGCAAAAATCTTTGTATCAGACCATACTCTCTGTAAGAAAAGTTAATTGCAAGAGCCTTTTTGTGCTCAGATTTGTTGTATCATGTCACATGAGTATAGAAATGATAAAAAAGACACAATTTTATATTTCTTATAGCCTCAATATGCATTTTTAAATGTAAATATGTGGCACGGCCTAAATTGACCCTTATTTTTTTCCAGTCTTACTTGGCTTAAGACCCTTTTAAACTAATATGATATGTTATTTGTGACTTTTCTTTCCATTTAAAGTACATTCAATACATATGTAAGGATTATTTATAACCAAAAAGCTTCACAAATTTAAAATTGCTGGAAAATATTACATCTTCATGTAAGGCCCCTTTCATTGAAAAACCTCAATTTTTAGGCCCAGGCTGATATAAATTTCACTTTTGAATAATTATGCTAAGTCTGATAAATCAAATGAGTACTCTATTGCTTTAAGTACATAATAAATGATATATTAGGGCATTTAAAATGTATTTTTTTGCAATATTTTAATTTTCAAAGCCCATAATGTTGATAGTTGAAATTATTCAATTTTAACGTCAAAATTTAACACGCAAAGATGAGTATTGAATTTAATATATTGTCTATAATATATATCCTATTGTTATGAAACTTTGCAAGCAGTGTTATAATTAATTAAGCTTTGGTCATACCAAGTTTTTTTAAGATTTGTCAACTCTTTCTATCCTATTAGGTCCGAGACCACAATTGTCGTCCCTTGATTTTCGTTGTTCACGAATATAGTCCCTAGTGTTAACAGTGGGTTACTTGCCAATAATTTTTATACCCCTTCCAAATTTATTTCTCCATGTTTAATGCCTCAAATTGTAAGTAGGGGGATGAAATTACACTGTAAAAAAATTTGGGTCCAGAATTTTACAGGAAAGTAGTGGTTCGGTCCAGCTGAATAAGGTTAAAAATTAGCACTTCGGAAGCTGTCAAAAGATTTCAAGACACCCTAAACACAAAATTGTCAATATTTTGAGTTTGAGGCGATGAAGTTTTCTATAATTTTGATATAATTTGTCCCAAAAGTAGTACAACACACTGTAAAAATTTCATTGAGAAAGCGCAGGTGGGATTTTTTTAATTTTCATTTATGTTCTAAAAGAAATGCACTACGAATTAATTGTGTTCTCGGACCTAAGAGGTGAAGTCTGTAAAAATAGAATCTGTAATTTGGCAACTTCCCTAAATGATTTGGTGGTGTCAATTTGTCAAATAGCATGAAACTAAAGGATTTAAACTTTTATTTTATAGAATATCTGCAAAAATGACCAATTTTGGCATTTTATGGTCAAAATAGGCATTTTAAGGCTTTTTCAATATTGATGCATACATGGCATCCTGACTTTCTATCTGACAGGTTTTCATGTGTCAATACTTGTGTTTCTATGCCTTTATCAAGTTCTTTTACTTGTTTATGAACTCAGAATCTACAGAAAAGAAGATTTAACTCAGACAATATGTACAAAATGTGTTGTATAAATGACCCTTGTCTAACGCCCTGTTTGGATGAAGTCAAAAGTGGGGTTCTTGGTACATAAAATTTGAAGTCCACAATTAAGACCTCACTAAATTTGTATCCAAAGCACTTTACAATGTCTATTGTACCTGTTCCATCTCACATAATATCTTTTTTTTCTTCTGTAGAATAGCAAGTGGTTTAAATATAAGCCTGTTGAGACTAAAATTGCATTCAAGTATTTCATTTAAAAGGCAAAAATCTTTGTATCAGACCATACTCTCTGTAAGAAAAGTTAATTGCAAGAGCCTTTTTGTGCTCAGATTTGTTGTATCATGTCACATGAGTATAGAAATGATAAAAAAGACACAATTTTATATTTCTTATAGCCTCAATATGCATTTTTAAATGTAAATATGTGGCACGGCCTAAATTGACCCTTATTTTTTTCCAGTCTTACTTGGCTTAAGACCCTTTTAAACTAATATGATATGTTATTTGTGACTTTTCTTTCCATTTAAAGTACATTCAATACATATGTAAGGATTATTTATAACCAAAAAGCTTCACAAATTTAAAATTGCTGGAAAATATTACATCTTCATGTAAGGCCCCTTTCATTGAAAAACCTCAATTTTTAGGCCCAGGCTGATATAAATTTCACTTTTGAATAATTATGCTAAGTCTGATAAATCAAATGAGTACTCTATTGCTTTAAGTACATAATAAATGATATATTAGGGCATTTAAAATGTATTTTTTTGCAATATTTTAATTTTCAAAGCCCATAATGTTGATAGTTGAAATTATTCAATTTTAACGTCAAAATTTAACACGCAAAGATGAGTATTGAATTTAATATATTGTCTATAATATATATCCTATTGTTATGAAACTTTGCAAGCAGTGTTATAATTAATTAAGCTTTGGTCATACCAAGTTTTTTTAAGATTTGTCAACTCTTTCTATCCTATTAGGTCCGAGACCACAATTGTCGTCCCTTGATTTTCGTTGTTCACGAATATAGTCCCTAGTGTTAACAGTGGGTTACTTGCCAATAATTTTTATACCCCTTCCAAATTTATTTCTCCATGTTTAATGCCTCAAATTGTAAGTAGGGGGATGAAATTACACTGTAAAAAAATTTGGGTCCAGAATTTTACAGGAAAGTAGTGGTTCGGTCCAGCTGAATAAGGTTAAAAATTAGCACTTCGGAAGCTGTCAAAAGATTTCAAGACACCCTAAACACAAAATTGTCAATATTTTGAGTTTGAGGCGATGAAGTTTTCTATAATTTTGATATAATTTGTCCCAAAAGTAGTACAACACACTGTAAAAATTTCATTGAGAAAGCGCAGGTGGGATTTTTTTAATTTTCATTTATGTTCTAAAAGAAATGCACTACGAATTAATTGTGTTCTCGGACCTAAGAGGTGAAGTCTGTAAAAATAGAATCTGTAATTTGGCAACTTCCCTAAATGATTTGGTGGTGTCAATTTGTCAAATAGCATGAAACTAAAGGATTTAAACTTTTATTTTATAGAATATCTGCAAAAATGACCAATTTTGGCATTTTATGGTCAAAATAGGCATTTTAAGGCTTTTTCAATATTGATGCATACATGGCATCCTGACTTTCTATCTGACAGGTTTTCATGTGTCAATACTTGTGTTTCTATGCCTTTATCAAGTTCTTTTACTTGTTTATGAACTCAGAATCTACAGAAAAGAAGATTTAACTCAGACAATATGTACAAAATGTGTTGTATAAATGACCCTTGTCTAACGCCCTGTTTGGATGAAGTCAAAAGTGGGGTTCTTGGTACATAAAATTTGAAGTCCACAATTAAGACCTCACTAAATTTGTATCCAAAGCACTTTACAATGTCTATTGTACCTGTTCCATCTCACATAATATCTTTTTTTTCTTCTGTAGAATAGCAAGTGGTTTAAATATAAGCCTGTTGAGACTAAAATTGCATTCAAGTATTTCATTTAAAAGGCAAAAATCTTTGTATCAGACCATACTCTCTGTAAGAAAAGTTAATTGCAAGAGCCTTTTTGTGCTCAGATTTGTTGTATCATGTCACATGAGTATAGAAATGATAAAAAAGACACAATTTTATATTTCTTATAGCCTCAATATGCATTTTTAAATGTAAATATGTGGCACGGCCTAAATTGACCCTTATTTTTTTCCAGTCTTACTTGGCTTAAGACCCTTTTAAACTAATATGATATGTTATTTGTGACTTTTCTTTCCATTTAAAGTACATTCAATACATATGTAAGGATTATTTATAACCAAAAAGCTTCACAAATTTAAAATTGCTGGAAAATATTACATCTTCATGTAAGGCCCCTTTCATTGAAAAACCTCAATTTTTAGGCCCAGGCTGATATAAATTTCACTTTTGAATAATTATGCTAAGTCTGATAAATCAAATGAGTACTCTATTGCTTTAAGTACATAATAAATGATATATTAGGGCATTTAAAATGTATTTTTTTGCAATATTTTAATTTTCAAAGCCCATAATGTTGATAGTTGAAATTATTCAATTTTAACGTCAAAATTTAACACGCAAAGATGAGTATTGAATTTAATATATTGTCTATAATATATATCCTATTGTTATGAAACTTTGCAAGCAGTGTTATAATTAATTAAGCTTTGGTCATACCAAGTTTTTTTAAGATTTGTCAACTCTTTCTATCCTATTAGGTCCGAGACCACAATTGTCGTCCCTTGATTTTCGTTGTTCACGAATATAGTCCCTAGTGTTAACAGTGGGTTACTTGCCAATAATTTTTATACCCCTTCCAAATTTATTTCTCCATGTTTAATGCCTCAAATTGTAAGTAGGGGGATGAAATTACACTGTAAAAAAATTTGGGTCCAGAATTTTACAGGAAAGTAGTGGTTCGGTCCAGCTGAATAAGGTTAAAAATTAGCACTTCGGAAGCTGTCAAAAGATTTCAAGACACCCTAAACACAAAATTGTCAATATTTTGAGTTTGAGGCGATGAAGTTTTCTATAATTTTGATATAATTTGTCCCAAAAGTAGTACAACACACTGTAAAAATTTCATTGAGAAAGCGCAGGTGGGATTTTTTTAATTTTCATTTATGTTCTAAAAGAAATGCACTACGAATTAATTGTGTTCTCGGACCTAAGAGGTGAAGTCTGTAAAAATAGAATCTGTAATTTGGCAACTTCCCTAAATGATTTGGTGGTGTCAATTTGTCAAATAGCATGAAACTAAAGGATTTAAACTTTTATTTTATAGAATATCTGCAAAAATGACCAATTTTGGCATTTTATGGTCAAAATAGGCATTTTAAGGCTTTTTCAATATTGATGCATACATGGCATCCTGACTTTCTATCTGACAGGTTTTCATGTGTCAATACTTGTGTTTCTATGCCTTTATCAAGTTCTTTTACTTGTTTATGAACTCAGAATCTACAGAAAAGAAGATTTAACTCAGACAATATGTACAAAATGTGTTGTATAAATGACCCTTGTCTAACGCCCTGTTTGGATGAAGTCAAAAGTGGGGTTCTTGGTACATAAAATTTGAAGTCCACAATTAAGACCTCACTAAATTTGTATCCAAAGCACTTTACAATGTCTATTGTACCTGTTCCATCTCACATAATATCTTTTTTTTCTTCTGTAGAATAGCAAGTGGTTTAAATATAAGCCTGTTGAGACTAAAATTGCATTCAAGTATTTCATTTAAAAGGCAAAAATCTTTGTATCAGACCATACTCTCTGTAAGAAAAGTTAATTGCAAGAGCCTTTTTGTGCTCAGATTTGTTGTATCATGTCACATGAGTATAGAAATGATAAAAAAGACACAATTTTATATTTCTTATAGCCTCAATATGCATTTTTAAATGTAAATATGTGGCACGGCCTAAATTGACCCTTATTTTTTTCCAGTCTTACTTGGCTTAAGACCCTTTTAAACTAATATGATATGTTATTTGTGACTTTTCTTTCCATTTAAAGTACATTCAATACATATGTAAGGATTATTTATAACCAAAAAGCTTCACAAATTTAAAATTGCTGGAAAATATTACATCTTCATGTAAGGCCCCTTTCATTGAAAAACCTCAATTTTTAGGCCCAGGCTGATATAAATTTCACTTTTGAATAATTATGCTAAGTCTGATAAATCAAATGAGTACTCTATTGCTTTAAGTACATAATAAATGATATATTAGGGCATTTAAAATGTATTTTTTTGCAATATTTTAATTTTCAAAGCCCATAATGTTGATAGTTGAAATTATTCAATTTTAACGTCAAAATTTAACACGCAAAGATGAGTATTGAATTTAATATATTGTCTATAATATATATCCTATTGTTATGAAACTTTGCAAGCAGTGTTATAATTAATTAAGCTTTGGTCATACCAAGTTTTTTTAAGATTTGTCAACTCTTTCTATCCTATTAGGTCCGAGACCACAATTGTCGTCCCTTGATTTTCGTTGTTCACGAATATAGTCCCTAGTGTTAACAGTGGGTTACTTGCCAATAATTTTTATACCCCTTCCAAATTTATTTCTCCATGTTTAATGCCTCAAATTGTAAGTAGGGGGATGAAATTACACTGTAAAAAAATTTGGGTCCAGAATTTTACAGGAAAGTAGTGGTTCGGTCCAGCTGAATAAGGTTAAAAATTAGCACTTCGGAAGCTGTCAAAAGATTTCAAGACACCCTAAACACAAAATTGTCAATATTTTGAGTTTGAGGCGATGAAGTTTTCTATAATTTTGATATAATTTGTCCCAAAAGTAGTACAACACACTGTAAAAATTTCATTGAGAAAGCGCAGGTGGGATTTTTTTAATTTTCATTTATGTTCTAAAAGAAATGCACTACGAATTAATTGTGTTCTCGGACCTAAGAGGTGAAGTCTGTAAAAATAGAATCTGTAATTTGGCAACTTCCCTAAATGATTTGGTGGTGTCAATTTGTCAAATAGCATGAAACTAAAGGATTTAAACTTTTATTTTATAGAATATCTGCAAAAATGACCAATTTTGGCATTTTATGGTCAAAATAGGCATTTTAAGGCTTTTTCAATATTGATGCATACATGGCATCCTGACTTTCTATCTGACAGGTTTTCATGTGTCAATACTTGTGTTTCTATGCCTTTATCAAGTTCTTTTACTTGTTTATGAACTCAGAATCTACAGAAAAGAAGATTTAACTCAGACAATATGTACAAAATGTGTTGTATAAATGACCCTTGTCTAACGCCCTGTTTGGATGAAGTCAAAAGTGGGGTTCTTGGTACATAAAATTTGAAGTCCACAATTAAGACCTCACTAAATTTGTATCCAAAGCACTTTACAATGTCTATTGTACCTGTTCCATCTCACATAATATCTTTTTTTTCTTCTGTAGAATAGCAAGTGGTTTAAATATAAGCCTGTTGAGACTAAAATTGCATTCAAGTATTTCATTTAAAAGGCAAAAATCTTTGTATCAGACCATACTCTCTGTAAGAAAAGTTAATTGCAAGAGCCTTTTTGTGCTCAGATTTGTTGTATCATGTCACATGAGTATAGAAATGATAAAAAAGACACAATTTTATATTTCTTATAGCCTCAATATGCATTTTTAAATGTAAATATGTGGCACGGCCTAAATTGACCCTTATTTTTTTCCAGTCTTACTTGGCTTAAGACCCTTTTAAACTAATATGATATGTTATTTGTGACTTTTCTTTCCATTTAAAGTACATTCAATACATATGTAAGGATTATTTATAACCAAAAAGCTTCACAAATTTAAAATTGCTGGAAAATATTACATCTTCATGTAAGGCCCCTTTCATTGAAAAACCTCAATTTTTAGGCCCAGGCTGATATAAATTTCACTTTTGAATAATTATGCTAAGTCTGATAAATCAAATGAGTACTCTATTGCTTTAAGTACATAATAAATGATATATTAGGGCATTTAAAATGTATTTTTTTGCAATATTTTAATTTTCAAAGCCCATAATGTTGATAGTTGAAATTATTAAATTTTAACGTCAAAATTTAACACGCAAAGATGAGTATTGAATTTAATATATTGTCTATAATATATATCCTATTGTTATGAAACTTTGCAAGCAGTGTTATAATTAATTAAGCTTTGGTCATACCAAGTTTTTTTAAGATTTGTCAACTCTTTCTATCCTATTAGGTCCGAGACCACAATTGTCGTCCCTTGATTTTCGTTGTTCACGAATATAGTCCCTAGTGTTAACAGTGGGTTACTTGCCAATAATTTTTATACCCCTTCCAAATTTATTTCTCCATGTTTAATGCCTCAAATTGTAAGTAGGGGGATGAAATTACACTGTAAAAAAATTTGGGTCCAGAATTTTACAGGAAAGTAGTGGTTCGGTCCAGCTGAATAAGGTTAAAAATTAGCACTTCGGAAGCTGTCAAAAGATTTCAAGACACCCTAAACACAAAATTGTCAATATTTTGAGTTTGAGGCGATGAAGTTTTCTATAATTTTGATATAATTTGTCCCAAAAGTAGTACAACACACTGTAAAAATTTCATTGAGAAAGCGCAGGTGGGATTTTTTTAATTTTCATTTATGTTCTAAAAGAAATGCACTACGAATTAATTGTGTTCTCGGACCTAAGAGGTGAAGTCTGTAAAAATAGAATCTGTAATTTGGCAACTTCCCTAAATGATTTGGTGGTGTCAATTTGTCAAATAGCATGAAACTAAAGGATTTAAACTTTTATTTTATAGAATATCTGCAAAAATGACCAATTTTGGCATTTTATGGTCAAAATAGGCATTTTAAGGCTTTTTCAATATTGATGCATACATGGCATCCTGACTTTCTATCTGACAGGTTTTCATGTGTCAATACTTGTGTTTCTATGCCTTTATCAAGTTCTTTTACTTGTTTATGAACTCAGAATCTACAGAAAAGAAGATTTAACTCAGACAATATGTACAAAATGTGTTGTATAAATGACCCTTGTCTAACGCCCTGTTTGGATGAAGTCAAAAGTGGGGTTCTTGGTACATAAAATTTGAAGTCCACAATTAAGACCTCACTAAATTTGTATCCAAAGCACTTTACAATGTCTATTGTACCTGTTCCATCTCACATAATATCTTTTTTTTCTTCTGTAGAATAGCAAGTGGTTTAAATATAAGCCTGTTGAGACTAAAATTGCATTCAAGTATTTCATTTAAAAGGCAAAAATCTTTGTATCAGACCATACTCTCTGTAAGAAAAGTTAATTGCAAGAGCCTTTTTGTGCTCAGATTTGTTGTATCATGTCACATGAGTATAGAAATGATAAAAAAGACACAATTTTATATTTCTTATAGCCTCAATATGCATTTTTAAATGTAAATATGTGGCACGGCCTAAATTGACCCTTATTTTTTTCCAGTCTTACTTGGCTTAAGACCCTTTTAAACTAATATGATATGTTATTTGTGACTTTTCTTTCCATTTAAAGTACATTCAATACATATGTAAGGATTATTTATAACCAAAAAGCTTCACAAATTTAAAATTGCTGGAAAATATTACATCTTCATGTAAGGCCCCTTTCATTGAAAAACCTCAATTTTTAGGCCCAGGCTGATATAAATTTCACTTTTGAATAATTATGCTAAGTCTGATAAATCAAATGAGTACTCTATTGCTTTAAGTACATAATAAATGATATATTAGGGCATTTAAAATGTATTTTTTTGCAATATTTTAATTTTCAAAGCCCATAATGTTGATAGTTGAAATTATTCAATTTTAACGTCAAAATTTAACACGCAAAGATGAGTATTGAATTTAATATATTGTCTATAATATATATCCTATTGTTATGAAACTTTGCAAGCAGTGTTATAATTAATTAAGCTTTGGTCATACCAAGTTTTTTTAAGATTTGTCAACTCTTTCTATCCTATTAGGTCCGAGACCACAATTGTCGTCCCTTGATTTTCGTTGTTCACGAATATAGTCCCTAGTGTTAACAGTGGGTTACTTGCCAATAATTTTTATACCCCTTCCAAATTTATTTCTCCATGTTTAATGCCTCAAATTGTAAGTAGGGGGATGAAATTACACTGTAAAAAAATTTGGGTCCAGAATTTTACAGGAAAGTAGTGGTTCGGTCCAGCTGAATAAGGTTAAAAATTAGCACTTCGGAAGCTGTCAAAAGATTTCAAGACACCCTAAACACAAAATTGTCAATATTTTGAGTTTGAGGCGATGAAGTTTTCTATAATTTTGATATAATTTGTCCCAAAAGTAGTACAACACACTGTAAAAATTTCATTGAGAAAGCGCAGGTGGGATTTTTTTAATTTTCATTTATGTTCTAAAAGAAATGCACTACGAATTAATTGTGTTCTCGGACCTAAGAGGTGAAGTCTGTAAAAATAGAATCTGTAATTTGGCAACTTCCCTAAATGATTTGGTGGTGTCAATTTGTCAAATAGCATGAAACTAAAGGATTTAAACTTTTATTTTATAGAATATCTGCAAAAATGACCAATTTTGGCATTTTATGGTCAAAATAGGCATTTTAAGGCTTTTTCAATATTGATGCATACATGGCATCCTGACTTTCTATCTGACAGGTTTTCATGTGTCAATACTTGTGTTTCTATGCCTTTATCAAGTTCTTTTACTTGTTTATGAACTCAGAATCTACAGAAAAGAAGATTTAACTCAGACAATATGTACAAAATGTGTTGTATAAATGACCCTTGTCTAACGCCCTGTTTGGATGAAGTCAAAAGTGGGGTTCTTGGTACATAAAATTTGAAGTCCACAATTAAGACCTCACTAAATTTGTATCCAAAGCACTTTACAATGTCTATTGTACCTGTTCCATCTCACATAATATCTTTTTTTTCTTCTGTAGAATAGCAAGTGGTTTAAATATAAGCCTGTTGAGACTAAAATTGCATTCAAGTATTTCATTTAAAAGGCAAAAATCTTTGTATCAGACCATACTCTCTGTAAGAAAAGTTAATTGCAAGAGCCTTTTTGTGCTCAGATTTGTTGTATCATGTCACATGAGTATAGAAATGATAAAAAAGACACAATTTTATATTTCTTATAGCCTCAATATGCATTTTTAAATGTAAATATGTGGCACGGCCTAAATTGACCCTTATTTTTTTCCAGTCTTACTTGGCTTAAGACCCTTTTAAACTAATATGATATGTTATTTGTGACTTTTCTTTCCATTTAAAGTACATTCAATACATATGTAAGGATTATTTATAACCAAAAAGCTTCACAAATTTAAAATTGCTGGAAAATATTACATCTTCATGTAAGGCCCCTTTCATTGAAAAACCTCAATTTTTAGGCCCAGGCTGATATAAATTTCACTTTTGAATAATTATGCTAAGTCTGATAAATCAAATGAGTACTCTATTGCTTTAAGTACATAATAAATGATATATTAGGGCATTTAAAATGTATTTTTTTGCAATATTTTAATTTTCAAAGCCCATAATGTTGATAGTTGAAATTATTCAATTTTAACGTCAAAATTTAACACGCAAAGATGAGTATTGAATTTAATATATTGTCTATAATATATATCCTATTGTTATGAAACTTTGCAAGCAGTGTTATAATTAATTAAGCTTTGGTCATACCAAGTTTTTTTAAGATTTGTCAACTCTTTCTATCCTATTAGGTCCGAGACCACAATTGTCGTCCCTTGATTTTCGTTGTTCACGAATATAGTCCCTAGTGTTAACAGTGGGTTACTTGCCAATAATTTTTATACCCCTTCCAAATTTATTTCTCCATGTTTAATGCCTCAAATTGTAAGTAGGGGGATGAAATTACACTGTAAAAAAATTTGGGTCCAGAATTTTACAGGAAAGTAGTGGTTCGGTCCAGCTGAATAAGGTTAAAAATTAGCACTTCGGAAGCTGTCAAAAGATTTCAAGACACCCTAAACACAAAATTGTCAATATTTTGAGTTTGAGGCGATGAAGTTTTCTATAATTTTGATATAATTTGTCCCAAAAGTAGTACAACACACTGTAAAAATTTCATTGAGAAAGCGCAGGTGGGATTTTTTTAATTTTCATTTATGTTCTAAAAGAAATGCACTACGAATTAATTGTGTTCTCGGACCTAAGAGGTGAAGTCTGTAAAAATAGAATCTGTAATTTGGCAACTTCCCTAAATGATTTGGTGGTGTCAATTTGTCAAATAGCATGAAACTAAAGGATTTAAACTTTTATTTTATAGAATATCTGCAAAAATGACCAATTTTGGCATTTTATGGTCAAAATAGGCATTTTAAGGCTTTTTCAATATTGATGCATACATGGCATCCTGACTTTCTATCTGACAGGTTTTCATGTGTCAATACTTGTGTTTCTATGCCTTTATCAAGTTCTTTTACTTGTTTATGAACTCAGAATCTACAGAAAAGAAGATTTAACTCAGACAATATGTACAAAATGTGTTGTATAAATGACCCTTGTCTAACGCCCTGTTTGGATGAAGTCAAAAGTGGGGTTCTTGGTACATAAAATTTGAAGTCCACAATTAAGACCTCACTAAATTTGTATCCAAAGCACTTTACAATGTCTATTGTACCTGTTCCATCTCACATAATATCTTTTTTTTCTTCTGTAGAATAGCAAGTGGTTTAAATATAAGCCTGTTGAGACTAAAATTGCATTCAAGTATTTCATTTAAAAGGCAAAAATCTTTGTATCAGACCATACTCTCTGTAAGAAAAGTTAATTGCAAGAGCCTTTTTGTGCTCAGATTTGTTGTATCATGTCACATGAGTATAGAAATGATAAAAAAGACACAATTTTATATTTCTTATAGCCTCAATATGCATTTTTAAATGTAAATATGTGGCACGGCCTAAATTGACCCTTATTTTTTTCCAGTCTTACTTGGCTTAAGACCCTTTTAAACTAATATGATATGTTATTTGTGACTTTTCTTTCCATTTAAAGTACATTCAATACATATGTAAGGATTATTTATAACCAAAAAGCTTCACAAATTTAAAATTGCTGGAAAATATTACATCTTCATGTAAGGCCCCTTTCATTGAAAAACCTCAATTTTTAGGCCCAGGCTGATATAAATTTCACTTTTGAATAATTATGCTAAGTCTGATAAATCAAATGAGTACTCTATTGCTTTAAGTACATAATAAATGATATATTAGGGCATTTAAAATGTATTTTTTTGCAATATTTTAATTTTCAAAGCCCATAATGTTGATAGTTGAAATTATTCAATTTTAACGTCAAAATTTAACACGCAAAGATGAGTATTGAATTTAATATATTGTCTATAATATATATCCTATTGTTATGAAACTTTGCAAGCAGTGTTATAATTAATTAAGCTTTGGTCATACCAAGTTTTTTTAAGATTTGTCAACTCTTTCTATCCTATTAGGTCCGAGACCACAATTGTCGTCCCTTGATTTTCGTTGTTCACGAATATAGTCCCTAGTGTTAACAGTGGGTTACTTGCCAATAATTTTTATACCCCTTCCAAATTTATTTCTCCATGTTTAATGCCTCAAATTGTAAGTAGGGGGATGAAATTACACTGTAAAAAAATTTGGGTCCAGAATTTTACAGGAAAGTAGTGGTTCGGTCCAGCTGAATAAGGTTAAAAATTAGCACTTCGGAAGCTGTCAAAAGATTTCAAGACACCCTAAACACAAAATTGTCAATATTTTGAGTTTGAGGCGATGAAGTTTTCTATAATTTTGATATAATTTGTCCCAAAAGTAGTACAACACACTGTAAAAATTTCATTGAGAAAGCGCAGGTGGGATTTTTTTAATTTTCATTTATGTTCTAAAAGAAATGCACTACGAATTAATTGTGTTCTCGGACCTAAGAGGTGAAGTCTGTAAAAATAGAATCTGTAATTTGGCAACTTCCCTAAATGATTTGGTGGTGTCAATTTGTCAAATAGCATGAAACTAAAGGATTTAAACTTTTATTTTATAGAATATCTGCAAAAATGACCAATTTTGGCATTTTATGGTCAAAATAGGCATTTTAAGGCTTTTTCAATATTGATGCATACATGGCATCCTGACTTTCTATCTGACAGGTTTTCATGTGTCAATACTTGTGTTTCTATGCCTTTATCAAGTTCTTTTACTTGTTTATGAACTCAGAATCTACAGAAAAGAAGATTTAACTCAGACAATATGTACAAAATGTGTTGTATAAATGACCCTTGTCTAACGCCCTGTTTGGATGAAGTCAAAAGTGGGGTTCTTGGTACATAAAATTTGAAGTCCACAATTAAGACCTCACTAAATTTGTATCCAAAGCACTTTACAATGTCTATTGTACCTGTTCCATCTCACATAATATCTTTTTTTTCTTCTGTAGAATAGCAAGTGGTTTAAATATAAGCCTGTTGAGACTAAAATTGCATTCAAGTATTTCATTTAAAAGGCAAAAATCTTTGTATCAGACCATACTCTCTGTAAGAAAAGTTAATTGCAAGAGCCTTTTTGTGCTCAGATTTGTTGTATCATGTCACATGAGTATAGAAATGATAAAAAAGACACAATTTTATATTTCTTATAGCCTCAATATGCATTTTTAAATGTAAATATGTGGCACGGCCTAAATTGACCCTTATTTTTTTCCAGTCTTACTTGGCTTAAGACCCTTTTAAACTAATATGATATGTTATTTGTGACTTTTCTTTCCATTTAAAGTACATTCAATACATATGTAAGGATTATTTATAACCAAAAAGCTTCACAAATTTAAAATTGCTGGAAAATATTACATCTTCATGTAAGGCCCCTTTCATTGAAAAACCTCAATTTTTAGGCCCAGGCTGATATAAATTTCACTTTTGAATAATTATGCTAAGTCTGATAAATCAAATGAGTACTCTATTGCTTTAAGTACATAATAAATGATATATTAGGGCATTTAAAATGTATTTTTTTGCAATATTTTAATTTTCAAAGCCCATAATGTTGATAGTTGAAATTATTCAATTTTAACGTCAAAATTTAACACGCAAAGATGAGTATTGAATTTAATATATTGTCTATAATATATATCCTATTGTTATGAAACTTTGCAAGCAGTGTTATAATTAATTAAGCTTTGGTCATACCAAGTTTTTTTAAGATTTGTCAACTCTTTCTATCCTATTAGGTCCGAGACCACAATTGTCGTCCCTTGATTTTCGTTGTTCACGAATATAGTCCCTAGTGTTAACAGTGGGTTACTTGCCAATAATTTTTATACCCCTTCCAAATTTATTTCTCCATGTTTAATGCCTCAAATTGTAAGTAGGGGGATGAAATTACACTGTAAAAAAATTTGGGTCCAGAATTTTACAGGAAAGTAGTGGTTCGGTCCAGCTGAATAAGGTTAAAAATTAGCACTTCGGAAGCTGTCAAAAGATTTCAAGACACCCTAAACACAAAATTGTCAATATTTTGAGTTTGAGGCGATGAAGTTTTCTATAATTTTGATATAATTTGTCCCAAAAGTAGTACAACACACTGTAAAAATTTCATTGAGAAAGCGCAGGTGGGATTTTTTTAATTTTCATTTATGTTCTAAAAGAAATGCACTACGAATTAATTGTGTTCTCGGACCTAAGAGGTGAAGTCTGTAAAAATAGAATCTGTAATTTGGCAACTTCCCTAAATGATTTGGTGGTGTCAATTTGTCAAATAGCATGAAACTAAAGGATTTAAACTTTTATTTTATAGAATATCTGCAAAAATGACCAATTTTGGCATTTTATGGTCAAAATAGGCATTTTAAGGCTTTTTCAATATTGATGCATACATGGCATCCTGACTTTCTATCTGACAGGTTTTCATGTGTCAATACTTGTGTTTCTATGCCTTTATCAAGTTCTTTTACTTGTTTATGAACTCAGAATCTACAGAAAAGAAGATTTAACTCAGACAATATGTACAAAATGTGTTGTATAAATGACCCTTGTCTAACGCCCTGTTTGGATGAAGTCAAAAGTGGGGTTCTTGGTACATAAAATTTGAAGTCCACAATTAAGACCTCACTAAATTTGTATCCAAAGCACTTTACAATGTCTATTGTACCTGTTCCATCTCACATAATATCTTTTTTTTCTTCTGTAGAATAGCAAGTGGTTTAAATATAAGCCTGTTGAGACTAAAATTGCATTCAAGTATTTCATTTAAAAGGCAAAAATCTTTGTATCAGACCATACTCTCTGTAAGAAAAGTTAATTGCAAGAGCCTTTTTGTGCTCAGATTTGTTGTATCATGTCACATGAGTATAGAAATGATAAAAAAGACACAATTTTATATTTCTTATAGCCTCAATATGCATTTTTAAATGTAAATATGTGGCACGGCCTAAATTGACCCTTATTTTTTTCCAGTCTTACTTGGCTTAAGACCCTTTTAAACTAATATGATATGTTATTTGTGACTTTTCTTTCCATTTAAAGTACATTCAATACATATGTAAGGATTATTTATAACCAAAAAGCTTCACAAATTTAAAATTGCTGGAAAATATTACATCTTCATGTAAGGCCCCTTTCATTGAAAAACCTCAATTTTTAGGCCCAGGCTGATATAAATTTCACTTTTGAATAATTATGCTAAGTCTGATAAATCAAATGAGTACTCTATTGCTTTAAGTACATAATAAATGATATATTAGGGCATTTAAAATGTATTTTTTTGCAATATTTTAATTTTCAAAGCCCATAATGTTGATAGTTGAAATTATTCAATTTTAACGTCAAAATTTAACACGCAAAGATGAGTATTGAATTTAATATATTGTCTATAATATATATCCTATTGTTATGAAACTTTGCAAGCAGTGTTATAATTAATTAAGCTTTGGTCATACCAAGTTTTTTTAAGATTTGTCAACTCTTTCTATCCTATTAGGTCCGAGACCACAATTGTCGTCCCTTGATTTTCGTTGTTCACGAATATAGTCCCTAGTGTTAACAGTGGGTTACTTGCCAATAATTTTTATACCCCTTCCAAATTTATTTCTCCATGTTTAATGCCTCAAATTGTAAGTAGGGGGATGAAATTACACTGTAAAAAAATTTGGGTCCAGAATTTTACAGGAAAGTAGTGGTTCGGTCCAGCTGAATAAGGTTAAAAATTAGCACTTCGGAAGCTGTCAAAAGATTTCAAGACACCCTAAACACAAAATTGTCAATATTTTGAGTTTGAGGCGATGAAGTTTTCTATAATTTTGATATAATTTGTCCCAAAAGTAGTACAACACACTGTAAAAATTTCATTGAGAAAGCGCAGGTGGGATTTTTTTAATTTTCATTTATGTTCTAAAAGAAATGCACTACGAATTAATTGTGTTCTCGGACCTAAGAGGTGAAGTCTGTAAAAATAGAATCTGTAATTGGCAACTTCCCTAAA
>NW_026963698.1:0-22758 GCF_036588685.1 Mytilus trossulus | reverse complement strand
TACACTGTAAAAAAATTTGGGTCCAGAATTTTAAAGGAAAGTAGTGATTTGGTCCAGCTGAAAAAGGTTGAAAATGAGCACTTCGGAAGCTGTCAAACGATTTCAAGACGCCCTAAACATAAAATTGTCCATATTTTGAGTTAGAGACGATGAAGTTTTCTATAAATTTGATATAATTTGTCCCAAAAGTAGTACAACACACTGTAAAAGTTTCTTTGAGAAAGCGCAGGTGGGATTTTTTTTATTTTCATTTATGTTCTAAAAGAAATGCACTACGAATTAATTGTGTTCTCGGACCTAAGAGGTGAAATCTGTAAATATAGAATTTGTACTCTGGCAACTTCCCTAAATGATTTGATGGTGTCAACTTGTCAAATAGCATGAAACTAAAGGATTTAAACTTTTATTTTATAGAATTTCTGCAAAAATGACCATTTTGGCATTTTATGGTCAAAATAGGCATTTTATAACTTTTTCAATATTGATGCATAAATGGCATCCTGACTTTCTATCTGACAGGTTTTTATGGGTCAATATTTGTGTTTCTATGCCTTTACCTGCTTCTTTTACTTATTTATGAACTCTGAATCTACAGAAAAGAAGTTTATCTCAGATAAAATGTGCAAAATGTGTTGTATAAATGACCCTTGTCTAACGCCTTGTTTGGATGAAGGCAATAGTGGGGAGCTTGGTATATAAAATTTGATGTCCATATTACAGACCTCACTAAATTTGTATCAAATGCACTTTACAATGTCTATTGTACCTGTTCCATTTCACAGAATAAATTTCTTTTCTCTGTAGGATAGCAAGTGGTTTAAATATAAGCCTGTTGAGAATAAATTGCATGCAAGTTTTTACCTAAAAAGGCAAAAATCTTTGTTTCAGCCCATACTGCTTGTAAGAAAAGTTAATTGCAAGAGTCTTTTTGTGCTCAGATTTGTTGTATCATGTCACATGAGTATAGAAATGATAAAAAAGACACAAATTTTTATTTCTTATAGCCTCAATATGCATTTTTTAATGTAAATATGTAGCACGGCCTTAATTGACCCTAAATTTTTTCCAGTCTTACTTGGCCTAAGACCCTTTTAAACTAATATGATATGTTATTTGTAACTTTTCTTTCCATTTAAAGTACTTTAAATACATATGTAAGGATTATTTATAACTAAAAAGCTTCACAAATTAAAAATTGCTGGAAAATATTACATCTTCATGTAAGGCTCCCCTTCATTGAAAAACCTGAATTTTTAGGCACAGGCTCATATAAATTTGACTTTTGAATAATTATGCCAAGTCTGATAAATCAAATGAGTACTCTATTGCATTTAGTACATGATAAGTTATATGTTAAGGCATTTAAAAAGTATTTTTTTGCAATATTTCAATTTTTAAAGCCCCAAATGTTGATAGTTGAAATTTTTCAATTTTAACGTCAAAAGTTTACACGCAAAGATGAGTATAGAACTTAACTTAATGTCTATAATGTACATCCTATTGTCATGAAACTTTGTAAGCAGTGTTATAATACATTAAGCTTTGTTCATACCAAGGTTTTTTAAGATTTGTCAACTCTTTCTACCCTATTAGGTCCGAGACCACCATTGTCGTCCCTTGATTTTCGTTGTTTACAAATATAGGCCCTAGTGTTGACAGTGGGTTACTTGCCATTAATTTTTATACCCCTTCCAAATTTATTTCTCCATGTTCACTGCCTCAAATTGCAAGAAGGGGGATGAAATTACACTGTAAAAAAATTTGGGTCCAGAATTTTAAAGGAAAGTAGTGATTTGGTCCAGCTGAAAAAGGTTGAAAATGAGCACTTCGGAAGCTGTCAAACGATTTCAAGACGCCCTAAACATAAAATTGTCCATATTTTGAGTTAGAGACGATGAAGTTTTCTATAAATTTGATATAATTTGTCCCAAAAGTAGTACAACACACTGTAAAAGTTTCTTTGAGAAAGCGCAGGTGGGATTTTTTTATTTTCATTTATGTTCTAAAAGAAATGCACTACGAATTAATTGTGTTCTCGGACCTAAGAGGTGAAATCTGTAAATATAGAATTTGTACTCTGGCAACTTCCCTAAATGATTTGATGGTGTCAACTTGTCAAATAGCATGAAACTAAAGGATTTAAACTTTTATTTTATAGAATTTCTGCAAAAATGACCAATTTTGGCATTTTATGGTCAAAATAGGCATTTTATAACTTTTTCAATATTGATGCATAAATGGCATCCTGACTTTCTATCTGACAGGTTTTTATGGGTCAATATTTGTGTTTCTATGCCTTTACCTGCTTCTTTTACTTATTTATGACTCTGAATCTACAGAAAAGAAGTTTATCTCAGATAAAATGTGCAAAATGTGTTGTATAAATGACCCTTGTCTAACGCCTTGTTTGGATGAAGGCAATAGTGGGGAGCTTGGTATATAAAATTTGATGTCCATATTACAGACCTCACTAAATTTGTATCAAATGCACTTTACAATGTCTATTGTACCTGTTCCATTTCACAGAATAAATTTCTTTTCTTCTGTAGGATAGCAAGTGGTTTAAATATAAGCCTGTTGAGAATAAATTGCATGCAAGTTTTTACCTAAAAAGGCAAAAATCTTTGTTTCAGCCCATACTGCTTGTAAGAAAAGTTAATTGCAAGAGTCTTTTTGTGCTCAGATTTGTTGTATCATGTCACATGAGTATAGAAATGATAAAAAGACACAAATTTTTATTTCTTATAGCCTCAATATGCATTTTTTAATGTAAATATGTAGCACGGCCTTAATTGACCCTAAATTTTTTCCAGTCTTACTTGGCCTAAGACCCTTTTAAACTAATATGATATGTTATTTGTAACTTTTCTTTCCATTTAAAGTACTTTAAATACATATGTAAGGATTATTTATAACTAAAAAGCTTCACAAATTAAAAATTGCTGGAAAATATTACATCTTCATGTAAGGCTCCCCTTCATTGAAAAACCTGAATTTTTAGGCACAGGCTCATATAAATTTGACTTTTGAATAATTATGCCAAGTCTGATAAATCAAATGAGTACTCTATTGCATTTAGTACATGATAAGTTATATGTTAAGGCATTTAAAAAGTATTTTTTTGCAATATTTCAATTTTTAAAGCCCCAAATGTTGATAGTTGAAATTTTTCAATTTTAACGTCAAAAGTTTACACGCAAAGATGAGTATAGAACTTAACTTAATGTCTATAATGTACATCCTATTGTCATGAAACTTTGTAAGCAGTGTTATAATACATTAAGCTTTGTTCATACCAAGTTTTTTTAAGATTTGTCAACTCTTTCTACCCTATTAGGTCCGAGACCACCATTGTCGTCCCTTGATTTTCGTTGTTTACAAATATAGGCCCTAGTGTTGACAGTGGGTTACTTGCCATTAATTTTTATACCCCTTCCAAATTTATTTCTCCATGTTCACTGCCTCAAATTGCAAGAAGGGGGATGAAATTACACTGTAAAAAATTTGGGTCCAGAATTTAAAGGAAAGTAGTGATTTGGTCCAGCTGAAAAAGGTTGAAAATGAGCACTTCGGAAGCTGTCAAACGATTTCAAGACGCCCTAAACATAAAATTGTCCATATTTTGAGTTAGAGACGATGAAGTTTTCTATAAATTTGATATAATTTGTCCCAAAAGTAGTACAACACACTGTAAAAGTTTCTTTGAGAAAGCGCAGGTGGGATTTTTTTTATTTTCATTTATGTTCTAAAAGAAATGCACTACGAATTAATTGTGTTCTCGGACCTAAGAGGTGAAATCTGTAAATATAGAATTTGTACTCTGGCAACTTCCCTAAATGATTTGATGGTGTCAACTTGTCAAATAGCATGAAACTAAAGGATTTAAACTTTTATTTTATAGAATTTCTGCAAAAATGACCAATTTTGGCATTTTATGGTCAAAATAGGCATTTTATAACTTTTTCAATATTGATGCATAAATGGCATCCTGACTTTCTATCTGACAGGTTTTTATGGGTCAATATTTGTGTTTCTATGCCTTTACCTGCTTCTTTTACTTATTTATGAACTCTGAATCTACAGAAAAGAAGTTTATCTCAGATAAAATGTGCAAAATGTGTTGTATAAATGACCCTTGTCTAACGCCTTGTTTGGATGAAGGCAATAGTGGGGAGCTTGGTATATAAAATTTGATGTCCATATTACAGACCTCACTAAATTTGTATCAAATGCACTTTACAATGTCTATTGTACCTGTTCCATTTCACAGAATAAATTTCTTTTCTTCTGTAGGATAGCAAGTGGTTTAAATATAAGCCTGTTGAGAATAAATTGCATGCAAGTTTTTACCTAAAAAGGCAAAAATCTTTGTTTCAGCCCATACTGCTTGTAAGAAAAGTTAATTGCAAGAGTCTTTTTGTGCTCAGATTTGTTGTATCATGTCACATGAGTATAGAAATGATAAAAAAGACACAAATTTTTATTTCTTATAGCCTCAATATGCATTTTTTAATGTAAATATGTAGCACGGCCTTAATTGACCCTAAATTTTTTCCAGTCTTACTTGGCCTAAGACCCTTTTAAACTAATATGATATGTTATTTGTAACTTTTCTTTCCATTTAAAGTACTTTAAATACATATGTAAGGATTATTTATAACTAAAAAGCTTCACAAATTAAAAATTGCTGGAAAATATTACATCTTCATGTAAGGCTCCCCTTCATTGAAAAACCTGAATTTTTAGGCACAGGCTCATATAAATTTGACTTTTGAATAATTATGCCAAGTCTGATAAATCAAATGAGTACTCTATTGCATTTAGTACATGATAAGTTATATGTTAAGGCATTTAAAAAGTATTTTTTTGCAATATTTCAATTTTTAAAGCCCCAAATGTTGATAGTTGAAATTTTTCAATTTTAACGTCAAAAGTTTACACGCAAAGATGAGTATAGAACTTAACTTAATGTCTATAATGTACATCCTATTGTCATGAAACTTTGTAAGCAGTGTTATAATACATTAAGCTTTGTTCATACCAAGTTTTTTTAAGATTTGTCAACTCTTTCTACCCTATTAGGTCCGAGACCACCATTGTCGTCCCTTGATTTTCGTTGTTTACAAATATAGGCCCTAGTGTTGACAGTGGGTTACTTGCCATTAATTTTTATACCCCTTCCAAATTTATTTCTCCATGTTCACTGCCTCAAATTGCAAGAAGGGGGATGAAATTACACTGTAAAAAAATTTGGGTCCAGAATTTTAAAGGAAAGTAGTGATTTGGTCCAGCTGAAAAAGGTTGAAAATGAGCACTTCGGAAGCTGTCAAACGATTTCAAGACGCCCTAAACATAAAATTGTCCATATTTTGAGTTAGAGACGATGAAGTTTTCTATAAATTTGATATAATTTGTCCCAAAAGTAGTACAACACACTGTAAAAGTTTCTTTGAGAAAGCGCAGGTGGGATTTTTTTTATTTTCATTTATGTTCTAAAAGAAATGCACTACGAATTAATTGTGTTCTCGGACCTAAGAGGTGAAATCTGTAAATATAGAATTTGTACTCTGGCAACTTCCCTAAATGATTTGATGGTGTCAACTTGTCAAATAGCATGAAACTAAAGGATTTAAACTTTTATTTTATAGAATTTCTGCAAAAATGACCAATTTTGGCATTTTATGGTCAAAATAGGCATTTTATAACTTTTTCAATATTGATGCATAAATGGCATCCTGACTTTCTATCTGACAGGTTTTTATGGGTCAATATTTGTGTTTCTATGCCTTTACCTGCTTCTTTTACTTATTTATGAACTCTGAATCTACAGAAAAGAAGTTTATCTCAGATAAAATGTGCAAAATGTGTTGTATAAATGACCCTTGTCTAACGCCTTGTTTGGATGAAGGCAATAGTGGGGAGCTTGGTATATAAAATTTGATGTCCATATTACAGACCTCACTAAATTTGTATCAAATGCACTTTACAATGTCTATTGTACCTGTTCCATTTCACAGAATAAATTTCTTTTCTTCTGTAGGATAGCAAGTGGTTTAAATATAAGCCTGTTGAGAATAAATTGCATGCAAGTTTTTACCTAAAAAGGCAAAAATCTTTGTTTCAGCCCATACTGCTTGTAAGAAAAGTTAATTGCAAGAGTCTTTTTGTGCTCAGATTTGTTGTATCATGTCACATGAGTATAGAAATGATAAAAAAGACACAAATTTTTATTTCTTATAGCCTCAATATGCATTTTTTAATGTAAATATGTAGCACGGCCTTAATTGACCCTAAATTTTTTCCAGTCTTACTTGGCCTAAGACCCTTTTAAACTAATATGATATGTTATTTGTAACTTTTCTTTCCATTTAAAGTACTTTAAATACATATGTAAGGATTATTTATAACTAAAAAGCTTCACAAATTAAAAATTGCTGGAAAATATTACATCTTCATGTAAGGCTCCCCTTCATTGAAAAACCTGAATTTTTAGGCACAGGCTCATATAAATTTGACTTTTGAATAATTATGCCAAGTCTGATAAATCAAATGAGTACTCTATTGCATTTAGTACATGATAAGTTATATGTTAAGGCATTTAAAAAGTATTTTTTTGCAATATTTCAATTTTTAAAGCCCCAAATGTTGATAGTTGAAATTTTTCAATTTTAACGTCAAAAGTTTACACGCAAAGATGAGTATAGAACTTAACTTAATGTCTATAATGTACATCCTATTGTCATGAAACTTTGTAAGCAGTGTTATAATACATTAAGCTTTGTTCATACCAAGTTTTTTTAAGATTTGTCAACTCTTTCTACCCTATTAGGTCCGAGACCACCATTGTCGTCCCTTGATTTTCGTTGTTTACAAATATAGGCCCTAGTGTTGACAGTGGGTTACTTGCCATTAATTTTTATACCCCTTCCAAATTTATTTCTCCATGTTCACTGCCTCAAATTGCAAGAAGGGGGATGAAATTACACTGTAAAAAAATTTGGGTCCAGAATTTTAAAGGAAAGTAGTGATTTGGTCCAGCTGAAAAAGGTTGAAAATGAGCACTTCGGAAGCTGTCAAACGATTTCAAGACGCCCTAAACATAAAATTGTCCATATTTTGAGTTAGAGACGATGAAGTTTTCTATAAATTTGATATAATTTGTCCCAAAAGTAGTACAACACACTGTAAAAGTTTCTTTGAGAAAGCGCAGGTGGGATTTTTTTTATTTTCATTTATGTTCTAAAAGAAATGCACTACGAATTAATTGTGTTCTCGGACCTAAGAGGTGAAATCTGTAAATATAGAATTTGTACTCTGGCAACTTCCCTAAATGATTTGATGGTGTCAACTTGTCAAATAGCATGAAACTAAAGGATTTAAACTTTTATTTTATAGAATTTCTGCAAAAATGACCAATTTTGGCATTTTATGGTCAAAATAGGCATTTTATAACTTTTTCAATATTGATGCATAAATGGCATCCTGACTTTCTATCTGACAGGTTTTTATGGGTCAATATTTGTGTTTCTATGCCTTTACCTGCTTCTTTTACTTATTTATGAACTCTGAATCTACAGAAAAGAAGTTTATCTCAGATAAAATGTGCAAAATGTGTTGTATAAATGACCCTTGTCTAACGCCTTGTTTGGATGAAGGCAATAGTGGGGAGCTTGGTATATAAAATTTGATGTCCATATTACAGACCTCACTAAATTTGTATCAAATGCACTTTACAATGTCTATTGTACCTGTTCCATTTCACAGAATAAATTTCTTTTCTTCTGTAGGATAGCAAGTGGTTTAAATATAAGCCTGTTGAGAATAAATTGCATGCAAGTTTTTACCTAAAAAGGCAAAAATCTTTGTTTCAGCCCATACTGCTTGTAAGAAAAGTTAATTGCAAGAGTCTTTTTGTGCTCAGATTTGTTGTATCATGTCACATGAGTATAGAAATGATAAAAAAGACACAAATTTTTATTTCTTATAGCCTCAATATGCATTTTTTAATGTAAATATGTAGCACGGCCTTAATTGACCCTAAATTTTTTCCAGTCTTACTTGGCCTAAGACCCTTTTAAACTAATATGATATGTTATTTGTAACTTTTCTTTCCATTTAAAGTACTTTAAATACATATGTAAGGATTATTTATAACTAAAAAGCTTCACAAATTAAAAATTGCTGGAAAATATTACATCTTCATGTAAGGCTCCCCTTCATTGAAAAACCTGAATTTTTAGGCACAGGCTCATATAAATTTGACTTTTGAATAATTATGCCAAGTCTGATAAATCAAATGAGTACTCTATTGCATTTAGTACATGATAAGTTATATGTTAAGGCATTTAAAAAGTATTTTTTTGCAATATTTCAATTTTTAAAGCCCCAAATGTTGATAGTTGAAATTTTTCAATTTTAACGTCAAAAGTTTACACGCAAAGATGAGTATAGAACTTAACTTAATGTCTATAATGTACATCCTATTGTCATGAAACTTTGTAAGCAGTGTTATAATACATTAAGCTTTGTTCATACCAAGTTTTTTTAAGATTTGTCAACTCTTTCTACCCTATTAGGTCCGAGACCACCATTGTCGTCCCTTGATTTTCGTTGTTTACAAATATAGGCCCTAGTGTTGACAGTGGGTTACTTGCCATTAATTTTTATACCCCTTCCAAATTTATTTCTCCATGTTCACTGCCTCAAATTGCAAGAAGGGGGATGAAATTACACTGTAAAAAAATTTGGGTCCAGAATTTTAAAGGAAAGTAGTGATTTGGTCCAGCTGAAAAAGGTTGAAAATGAGCACTTCGGAAGCTGTCAAACGATTTCAAGACGCCCTAAACATAAAATTGTCCATATTTTGAGTTAGAGACGATGAAGTTTTCTATAAATTTGATATAATTTGTCCCAAAAGTAGTACAACACACTGTAAAAGTTTCTTTGAGAAAGCGCAGGTGGGATTTTTTTTATTTTCATTTATGTTCTAAAAGAAATGCACTACGAATTAATTGTGTTCTCGGACCTAAGAGGTGAAATCTGTAAATATAGAATTTGTACTCTGGCAACTTCCCTAAATGATTTGATGGTGTCAACTTGTCAAATAGCATGAAACTAAAGGATTTAAACTTTTATTTTATAGAATTTCTGCAAAAATGACCAATTTTGGCATTTTATGGTCAAAATAGGCATTTTATAACTTTTTCAATATTGATGCATAAATGGCATCCTGACTTTCTATCTGACAGGTTTTTATGGGTCAATATTTGTGTTTCTATGCCTTTACCTGCTTCTTTTACTTATTTATGAACTCTGAATCTACAGAAAAGAAGTTTATCTCAGATAAAATGTGCAAAATGTGTTGTATAAATGACCCTTGTCTAACGCCTTGTTTGGATGAAGGCAATAGTGGGGAGCTTGGTATATAAAATTTGATGTCCATATTACAGACCTCACTAAATTTGTATCAAATGCACTTTACAATGTCTATTGTACCTGTTCCATTTCACAGAATAAATTTCTTTTCTTCTGTAGGATAGCAAGTGGTTTAAATATAAGCCTGTTGAGAATAAATTGCATGCAAGTTTTTACCTAAAAAGGCAAAAATCTTTGTTTCAGCCCATACTGCTTGTAAGAAAAGTTAATTGCAAGAGTCTTTTTGTGCTCAGATTTGTTGTATCATGTCACATGAGTATAGAAATGATAAAAAAGACACAAATTTTTATTTCTTATAGCCTCAATATGCATTTTTTAATGTAAATATGTAGCACGGCCTTAATTGACCCTAAATTTTTTCCAGTCTTACTTGGCCTAAGACCCTTTTAAACTAATATGATATGTTATTTGTAACTTTTCTTTCCATTTAAAGTACTTTAAATACATATGTAAGGATTATTTATAACTAAAAAGCTTCACAAATTAAAAATTGCTGGAAAATATTACATCTTCATGTAAGGCTCCCCTTCATTGAAAAACCTGAATTTTTAGGCACAGGCTCATATAAATTTGACTTTTGAATAATTATGCCAAGTCTGATAAATCAAATGAGTACTCTATTGCATTTAGTACATGATAAGTTATATGTTAAGGCATTTAAAAAGTATTTTTTTGCAATATTTCAATTTTTAAAGCCCCAAATGTTGATAGTTGAAATTTTTCAATTTTAACGTCAAAAGTTTACACGCAAAGATGAGTATAGAACTTAACTTAATGTCTATAATGTACATCCTATTGTCATGAAACTTTGTAAGCAGTGTTATAATACATTAAGCTTTGTTCATACCAAGTTTTTTTAAGATTTGTCAACTCTTTCTACCCTATTAGGTCCGAGACCACCATTGTCGTCCCTTGATTTTCGTTGTTTACAAATATAGGCCCTAGTGTTGACAGTGGGTTACTTGCCATTAATTTTTATACCCCTTCCAAATTTATTTCTCCATGTTCACTGCCTCAAATTGCAAGAAGGGGGATGAAATTACACTGTAAAAAAATTTGGGTCCAGAATTTTAAAGGAAAGTAGTGATTTGGTCCAGCTGAAAAAGGTTGAAAATGAGCACTTCGGAAGCTGTCAAACGATTTCAAGACGCCCTAAACATAAAATTGTCCATATTTTGAGTTAGAGACGATGAAGTTTTCTATAAATTTGATATAATTTGTCCCAAAAGTAGTACAACACACTGTAAAAGTTTCTTTGAGAAAGCGCAGGTGGGATTTTTTTTATTTTCATTTATGTTCTAAAAGAAATGCACTACGAATTAATTGTGTTCTCGGACCTAAGAGGTGAAATCTGTAAATATAGAATTTGTACTCTGGCAACTTCCCTAAATGATTTGATGGTGTCAACTTGTCAAATAGCATGAAACTAAAGGATTTAAACTTTTATTTTATAGAATTTCTGCAAAAATGACCAATTTTGGCATTTTATGGTCAAAATAGGCATTTTATAACTTTTTCAATATTGATGCATAAATGGCATCCTGACTTTCTATCTGACAGGTTTTTATGGGTCAATATTTGTGTTTCTATGCCTTTACCTGCTTCTTTTACTTATTTATGAACTCTGAATCTACAGAAAAGAAGTTTATCTCAGATAAAATGTGCAAAATGTGTTGTATAAATGACCCTTGTCTAACGCCTTGTTTGGATGAAGGCAATAGTGGGGAGCTTGGTATATAAAATTTGATGTCCATATTACAGACCTCACTAAATTTGTATCAAATGCACTTTACAATGTCTATTGTACCTGTTCCATTTCACAGAATAAATTTCTTTTCTTCTGTAGGATAGCAAGTGGTTTAAATATAAGCCTGTTGAGAATAAATTGCATGCAAGTTTTTACCTAAAAAGGCAAAAATCTTTGTTTCAGCCCATACTGCTTGTAAGAAAAGTTAATTGCAAGAGTCTTTTTGTGCTCAGATTTGTTGTATCATGTCACATGAGTATAGAAATGATAAAAAAGACACAAATTTTTATTTCTTATAGCCTCAATATGCATTTTTTAATGTAAATATGTAGCACGGCCTTAATTGACCCTAAATTTTTTCCAGTCTTACTTGGCCTAAGACCCTTTTAAACTAATATGATATGTTATTTGTAACTTTTCTTTCCATTTAAAGTACTTTAAATACATATGTAAGGATTATTTATAACTAAAAAGCTTCACAAATTAAAAATTGCTGGAAAATATTACATCTTCATGTAAGGCTCCCCTTCATTGAAAAACCTGAATTTTTAGGCACAGGCTCATATAAATCTGACTTTTGAATAATTATGCCAAGTCTGATAAATCAAATGAGTACTCTATTGCATTTAGTACATGATAAGTTATATGTTAAGGCATTTAAAAAGTATTTTTTTGCAATATTTCAATTTTTAAAGCCCCAAATGTTGATAGTTGAAATTTTTCAATTTTAACGTCAAAAGTTTACACGCAAAGATGAGTATAGAACTTAACTTAATGTCTATAATGTACATCCTATTGTCATGAAACTTTGTAAGCAGTGTTATAATACATTAAGCTTTGTTCATACCAAGTTTTTTTAAGATTTGTCAACTCTTTCTACCCTATTAGGTGAAATCTGTAAATATAGAATTTGTACTCTGGCAACTTCCCTAAATGATTTGATGGTGTCAACTTGTCAAATAGCATGAAACTAAAGGATTTAAACTTTTATTTTATAGAATTTCTGCAAAAATGACCAATTTTGGCATTTTATGGTCAAAATAGGCATTTTATAACTTTTTCAATATTGATGCATAAATGGCATCCTGACTTTCTATCTGACAGGTTTTTATGGGTCAATATTTGTGTTTCTATGCCTTTACCTGCTTCTTTTACTTATTTATGAACTCTGAATCTACAGAAAAGAAGTTTATCTCAGATAAAATGTGCAAAATGTGTTGTATAAATGACCCTTGTCTAACGCCTTGTTTGGATGAAGGCAATAGTGGGGAGCTTGGTATATAAAATTTGATGTCCATATTACAGACCTCACTAAATTTGTATCAAATGCACTTTACAATGTCTATTGTACCTGTTCCATTTCACAGAATAAATTTCTTTTCTTCTGTAGGATAGCAAGTGGTTTAAATATAAGCCTGTTGAGAATAAATTGCATGCAAGTTTTTACCTAAAAAGGCAAAAATCTTTGTTTCAGCCCATACTGCTTGTAAGAAAAGTTAATTGCAAGAGTCTTTTTGTGCTCAGATTTGTTGTATCATGTCACATGAGTATAGAAATGATAAAAAAGACACAAATTTTTATTTCTTATAGCCTCAATATGCATTTTTTAATGTAAATATGTAGCACGGCCTTAATTGACCCTAAATTTTTTCCAGTCTTACTTGGCCTAAGACCCTTTTAAACTAATATGATATGTTATTTGTAACTTTTCTTTCCATTTAAAGTACTTTAAATACATATGTAAGGATTATTTATAACTAAAAAGCTTCACAAATTAAAAATTGCTGGAAAATATTACATCTTCATGTAAGGCTCCCCTTCATTGAAAAACCTGAATTTTTAGGCACAGGCTCATATAAATTTGACTTTTGAATAATTATGCCAAGTCTGATAAATCAAATGAGTACTCTATTGCATTTAGTACATGATAAGTTATATGTTAAGGCATTTAAAAAGTATTTTTTTGCAATATTTCAATTTTTAAAGCCCCAAATGTTGATAGTTGAAATTTTTCAATTTTAACGTCAAAAGTTTACACGCAAAGATGAGTATAGAACTTAACTTAATGTCTATAATGTACATCCTATTGTCATGAAACTTTGTAAGCAGTGTTATAATACATTAAGCTTTGTTCATACCAAGTTTTTTTAAGATTTGTCAACTCTTTCTACCCTATTAGGTCCGAGACCACCATTGTCGTCCCTTGATTTTCGTTGTTTACAAATATAGGCCCTAGTGTTGACAGTGGGTTACTTGCCATTAATTTTTATACCCCTTCCAAATTTATTTCTCCATGTTCACTGCCTCAAATTGCAAGAAGGGGGATGAAATTACACTGTAAAAAAATTTGGGTCCAGAATTTTAAAGGAAAGTAGTGATTTGGTCCAGCTGAAAAAGGTTGAAAATGAGCACTTCGGAAGCTGTCAAACGATTTCAAGACGCCCTAAACATAAAATTGTCCATATTTTGAGTTAGAGACGATGAAGTTTTCTATAAATTTGATATAATTTGTCCCAAAAGTAGTACAACACACTGTAAAAGTTTCTTTGAGAAAGCGCAGGTGGGATTTTTTTTATTTTCATTTATGTTCTAAAAGAAATGCACTACGAATTAATTGTGTTCTCGGACCTAAGAGGTGAAATCTGTAAATATAGAATTTGTACTCTGGCAACTTCCCTAAATGATTTGATGGTGTCAACTTGTCAAATAGCATGAAACTAAAGGATTTAAACTTTTATTTTATAGAATTTCTGCAAAAATGACCAATTTTGGCATTTTATGGTCAAAATAGGCATTTTATAACTTTTTCAATATTGATGCATAAATGGCATCCTGACTTTCTATCTGACAGGTTTTTATGGGTCAATATTTGTGTTTCTATGCCTTTACCTGCTTCTTTTACTTATTTATGAACTCTGAATCTACAGAAAAGAAGTTTATCTCAGATAAAATGTGCAAAATGTGTTGTATAAATGACCCTTGTCTAACGCCTTGTTTGGATGAAGGCAATAGTGGGGAGCTTGGTATATAAAATTTGATGTCCATATTACAGACCTCACTAAATTTGTATCAAATGCACTTTACAATGTCTATTGTACCTGTTCCATTTCACAGAATAAATTTCTTTTCTTCTGTAGGATAGCAAGTGGTTTAAATATAAGCCTGTTGAGAATAAATTGCATGCAAGTTTTTACCTAAAAAGGCAAAAATCTTTGTTTCAGCCCATACTGCTTGTAAGAAAAGTTAATTGCAAGAGTCTTTTTGTGCTCAGATTTGTTGTATCATGTCACATGAGTATAGAAATGATAAAAAAGACACAAATTTTTATTTCTTATAGCCTCAATATGCATTTTTTAATGTAAATATGTAGCACGGCCTTAATTGACCCTAAATTTTTTCCAGTCTTACTTGGCCTAAGACCCTTTTAAACTAATATGATATGTTATTTGTAACTTTTCTTTCCATTTAAAGTACTTTAAATACATATGTAAGGATTATTTATAACTAAAAAGCTTCACAAATTAAAAATTGCTGGAAAATATTACATCTTCATGTAAGGCTCCCCTTCATTGAAAAACCTGAATTTTTAGGCACAGGCTCATATAAATTTGACTTTTGAATAATTATGCCAAGTCTGATAAATCAAATGAGTACTCTATTGCATTTAGTACATGATAAGTTATATGTTAAGGCATTTAAAAAGTATTTTTTTGCAATATTTCAATTTTTAAAGCCCCAAATGTTGATAGTTGAAATTTTTCAATTTTAACGTCAAAAGTTTACACGCAAAGATGAGTATAGAACTTAACTTAATGTCTATAATGTACATCCTATTGTCATGAAACTTTGTAAGCAGTGTTATAATACATTAAGCTTTGTTCATACCAAGTTTTTTTAAGATTTGTCAACTCTTTCTACCCTATTAGGTCCGAGACCACCATTGTCGTCCCTTGATTTTCGTTGTTTACAAATATAGGCCCTAGTGTTGACAGTGGGTTACTTGCCATTAATTTTTATACCCCTTCCAAATTTATTTCTCCATGTTCACTGCCTCAAATTGCAAGAAGGGGGATGAAATTACACTGTAAAAAAATTTGGGTCCAGAATTTTAAAGGAAAGTAGTGATTTGGTCCAGCTGAAAAAGGTTGAAAATGAGCACTTCGGAAGCTGTCAAACGATTTCAAGACGCCCTAAACATAAAATTGTCCATATTTTGAGTTAGAGACGATGAAGTTTTCTATAAATTTGATATAATTTGTCCCAAAAGTAGTACAACACACTGTAAAAGTTTCTTTGAGAAAGCGCAGGTGGGATTTTTTTTATTTTCATTTATGTTCTAAAAGAAATGCACTACGAATTAATTGTGTTCTCGGACCTAAGAGGTGAAATCTGTAAATATAGAATTTGTACTCTGGCAACTTCCCTAAATGATTTGATGGTGTCAACTTGTCAAATAGCATGAAACTAAAGGATTTAAACTTTTATTTTATAGAATTTCTGCAAAAATGACCAATTTTGGCATTTTATGGTCAAAATAGGCATTTTATAACTTTTTCAATATTGATGCATAAATGGCATCCTGACTTTCTATCTGACAGGTTTTTATGGGTCAATATTTGTGTTTCTATGCCTTTACCTGCTTCTTTTACTTATTTATGAACTCTGAATCTACAGAAAAGAAGTTTATCTCAGATAAAATGTGCAAAATGTGTTGTATAAATGACCCTTGTCTAACGCCTTGTTTGGATGAAGGCAATAGTGGGGAGCTTGGTATATAAAATTTGATGTCCATATTACAGACCTCACTAAATTTGTATCAAATGCACTTTACAATGTCTATTGTACCTGTTCCATTTCACAGAATAAATTTCTTTTCTTCTGTAGGATAGCAAGTGGTTTAAATATAAGCCTGTTGAGAATAAATTGCATGCAAGTTTTTACCTAAAAAGGCAAAAATCTTTGTTTCAGCCCATACTGCTTGTAAGAAAAGTTAATTGCAAGAGTCTTTTTGTGCTCAGATTTGTTGTATCATGTCACATGAGTATAGAAATGATAAAAAAGACACAAATTTTTATTTCTTATAGCCTCAATATGCATTTTTTAATGTAAATATGTAGCACGGCCTTAATTGACCCTAAATTTTTTCCAGTCTTACTTGGCCTAAGACCCTTTTAAACTAATATGATATGTTATTTGTAACTTTTCTTTCCATTTAAAGTACTTTAAATACATATGTAAGGATTATTTATAACTAAAAAGCTTCACAAATTAAAAATTGCTGGAAAATATTACATCTTCATGTAAGGCTCCCCTTCATTGAAAAACCTGAATTTTTAGGCACAGGCTCATATAAATTTGACTTTTGAATAATTATGCCAAGTCTGATAAATCAAATGAGTACTCTATTGCATTTAGTACATGATAAGTTATATGTTAAGGCATTTAAAAAGTATTTTTTTGCAATATTTCAATTTTTAAAGCCCCAAATGTTGATAGTTGAAATTTTTCAATTTTAACGTCAAAAGTTTACACGCAAAGATGAGTATAGAACTTAACTTAATGTCTATAATGTACATCCTATTGTCATGAAACTTTGTAAGCAGTGTTATAATACATTAAGCTTTGTTCATACCAAGTTTTTTTAAGATTTGTCAACTCTTTCTACCCTATTAGGTCCGAGACCACCATTGTCGTCCCTTGATTTTCGTTGTTTACAAATATAGGCCCTAGTGTTGACAGTGGGTTACTTGCCATTAATTTTTATACCCCTTCCAAATTTATTTCTCCATGTTCACTGCCTCAAATTGCAAGAAGGGGGATGAAATTACACTGTAAAAAAATTTGGGTCCAGAATTTTAAAGGAAAGTAGTGATTTGGTCCAGCTGAAAAAGGTTGAAAATGAGCACTTCGGAAGCTGTCAAACGATTTCAAGACGCCCTAAACATAAAATTGTCCATATTTTGAGTTAGAGACGATGAAGTTTTCTATAAATTTGATATAATTTGTCCCAAAAGTAGTACAACACACTGTAAAAGTTTCTTTGAGAAAGCGCAGGTGGGATTTTTTTTATTTTCATTTATGTTCTAAAAGAAATGCACTACGAATTAATTGTGTTCTCGGACCTAAGAGGTGAAATCTGTAAATATAGAATTTGTACTCTGGCAACTTCCCTAAATGATTTGATGGTGTCAACTTGTCAAATAGCATGAAACTAAAGGATTTAAACTTTTATTTTATAGAATTTCTGCAAAAATGACCAATTTTGGCATTTTATGGTCAAAATAGGCATTTTATAACTTTTTCAATATTGATGCATAAATGGCATCCTGACTTTCTATCTGACAGGTTTTTATGGGTCAATATTTGTGTTTCTATGCCTTTACCTGCTTCTTTTACTTATTTATGAACTCTGAATCTACAGAAAAGAAGTTTATCTCAGATAAAATGTGCAAAATGTGTTGTATAAATGACCCTTGTCTAACGCCTTGTTTGGATGAAGGCAATAGTGGGGAGCTTGGTATATAAAATTTGATGTCCATATTACAGACCTCACTAAATTTGTATCAAATGCACTTTACAATGTCTATTGTACCTGTTCCATTTCACAGAATAAATTTCTTTTCTTCTGTAGGATAGCAAGTGGTTTAAATATAAGCCTGTTGAGAATAAATTGCATGCAAGTTTTTACCTAAAAAGGCAAAAATCTTTGTTTCAGCCCATACTGCTTGTAAGAAAAGTTAATTGCAAGAGTCTTTTTGTGCTCAGATTTGTTGTATCATGTCACATGAGTATAGAAATGATAAAAAAGACACAAATTTTTATTTCTTATAGCCTCAATATGCATTTTTTAATGTAAATATGTAGCACGGCCTTAATTGACCCTAAATTTTTTCCAGTCTTACTTGGCCTAAGACCCTTTTAAACTAATATGATATGTTATTTGTAACTTTTCTTTCCATTTAAAGTACTTTAAATACATATGTAAGGATTATTTATAACTAAAAAGCTTCACAAATTAAAAATTGCTGGAAAATATTACATCTTCATGTAAGGCTCCCCTTCATTGAAAAACCTGAATTTTTAGGCACAGGCTCATATAAATTTGACTTTTGAATAATTATGCCAAGTCTGATAAATCAAATGAGTACTCTATTGCATTTAGTACATGATAAGTTATATGTTAAGGCATTTAAAAAGTATTTTTTTGCAATATTTCAATTTTTAAAGCCCCAAATGTTGATAGTTGAAATTTTTCAATTTTAACGTCAAAAGTTTACACGCAAAGATGAGTATAGAACTTAACTTAATGTCTATAATGTACATCCTATTGTCATGAAACTTTGTAAGCAGTGTTATAATACATTAAGCTTTGTTCATACCAAGTTTTTTTAAGATTTGTCAACTCTTTCTACCCTATTAGGTCCGAGACCACCATTGTCGTCCCTTGATTTTCGTTGTTTACAAATATAGGCCCTAGTGTTGACAGTGGGTTACTTGCCATTAATTTTTATACCCCTTCCAAATTTATTTCTCCATGTTCACTGCCTCAAATTGCAAGAAGGGGGATGAAATTACACTGTAAAAAAATTTGGGTCCAGAATTTTAAAGGAAAGTAGTGATTTGGTCCAGCTGAAAAAGGTTGAAAATGAGCACTTCGGAAGCTGTCAAACGATTTCAAGACGCCCTAAACATAAAATTGTCCATATTTTGAGTTAGAGACGATGAAGTTTTCTATAAATTTGATATAATTTGTCCCAAAAGTAGTACAACACACTGTAAAAGTTTCTTTGAGAAAGCGCAGGTGGGATTTTTTTTATTTTCATTTATGTTCTAAAAGAAATGCACTACGAATTAATTGTGTTCTCGGACCTAAGAGGTGAAATCTGTAAATATAGAATTTGTACTCTGGCAACTTCCCTAAATGATTTGATGGTGTCAACTTGTCAAATAGCATGAAACTAAAGGATTTAAACTTTTATTTTATAGAATTTCTGCAAAAATGACCAATTTTGGCATTTTATGGTCAAAATAGGCATTTTATAACTTTTTCAATATTGATGCATAAATGGCATCCTGACTTTCTATCTGACAGGTTTTTATGGGTCAATATTTGTGTTTCTATGCCTTTACCTGCTTCTTTTACTTATTTATGAACTCTGAATCTACAGAAAAGAAGTTTATCTCAGATAAAATGTGCAAAATGTGTTGTATAAATGACCCTTGTCTAACGCCTTGTTTGGATGAAGGCAATAGTGGGGAGCTTGGTATATAAAATTTGATGTCCATATTACAGACCTCACTAAATTTGTATCAAATGCACTTTACAATGTCTATTGTACCTGTTCCATTTCACAGAATAAATTTCTTTTCTTCTGTAGGATAGCAAGTGGTTTAAATATAAGCCTGTTGAGAATAAATTGCATGCAAGTTTTTACCTAAAAAGGCAAAAATCTTTGTTTCAGCCCATACTGCTTGTAAGAAAAGTTAATTGCAAGAGTCTTTTTGTGCTCAGATTTGTTGTATCATGTCACATGAGTATAGAAATGATAAAAAAGACACAAATTTTTATTTCTTATAGCCTCAATATGCATTTTTTAATGTAAATATGTAGCACGGCCTTAATTGACCCTAAATTTTTTCCAGTCTTACTTGGCCTAAGACCCTTTTAAACTAATATGATATGTTATTTGTAACTTTTCTTTCCATTTAAAGTACTTTAAATACATATGTAAGGATTATTTATAACTAAAAAGCTTCACAAATTAAAAATTGCTGGAAAATATTACATCTTCATGTAAGGCTCCCCTTCATTGAAAAACCTGAATTTTTAGGCACAGGCTCATATAAATTTGACTTTTGAATAATTATGCCAAGTCTGATAAATCAAATGAGTACTCTATTGCATTTAGTACATGATAAGTTATATGTTAAGGCATTTAAAAAGTATTTTTTTGCAATATTTCAATTTTTAAAGCCCCAAATGTTGATAGTTGAAATTTTTCAATTTTAACGTCAAAAGTTTACACGCAAAGATGAGTATAGAACTTAACTTAATGTCTATAATGTACATCCTATTGTCATGAAACTTTGTAAGCAGTGTTATAATACATTAAGCTTTGTTCATACCAAGTTTTTTTAAGATTTGTCAACTCTTTCTACCCTATTAAGAGGTGAAATCTGTAAATATAGAATTTGTACTCTGGCAACTTCCCTAAATGATTTGATGGTGTCAACTTGTCAAATAGCATGAAACTAAAGGATTTAAACTTTTATTTTATAGAATTTCTGCAAAAATGACCAATTTTGGCATTTTATGGTCAAAATAGGCATTTTATAACTTTTTCAATATTGATGCATAAATGGCATCCTGACTTTCTATCTGACAGGTTTTTATGGGTCAATATTTGTGTTTCTATGCCTTTACCTGCTTCTTTTACTTATTTATGAACTCTGAATCTACAGAAAAGAAGTTTATCTCAGATAAAATGTGCAAAATGTGTTGTATAAATGACCCTTGTCTAACGCCTTGTTTGGATGAAGGCAATAGTGGGGAGCTTGGTATATAAAATTTGATGTCCATATTACAGACCTCACTAAATTTGTATCAAATGCACTTTACAATGTCTATTGTACCTGTTCCATTTCACAGAATAAATTTCTTTTCTTCTGTAGGATAGCAAGTGGTTTAAATATAAGCCTGTTGAGAATAAATTGCATGCAAGTTTTTACCTAAAAAGGCAAAAATCTTTGTTTCAGCCCATACTGCTTGTAAGAAAAGTTAATTGCAAGAGTCTTTTTGTGCTCAGATTTGTTGTATCATGTCACATGAGTATAGAAATGATAAAAAAGACACAAATTTTTATTTCTTATAGCCTCAATATGCATTTTTTAATGTAAATATGTAGCACGGCCTTAATTGACCCTAAATTTTTTCCAGTCTTACTTGGCCTAAGACCCTTTTAAACTAATATGATATGTTATTTGTAACTTTTCTTTCCATTTAAAGTACTTTAAATACATATGTAAGGATTATTTATAACTAAAAAGCTTCACAAATTAAAAATTGCTGGAAAATATTACATCTTCATGTAAGGCTCCCCTTCATTGAAAAACCTGAATTTTTAGGCACAGGCTCATATAAATTTGACTTTTGAATAATTATGCCAAGTCTGATAAATCAAATGAGTACTCTATTGCATTTAGTACATGATAAGTTATATGTTAAGGCATTTAAAAAGTATTTTTTTGCAATATTTCAATTTTTAAAGCCCCAAATGTTGATAGTTGAAATTTTTCAATTTTAACGTCAAAAGTTTACACGCAAAGATGAGTATAGAACTTAACTTAATGTCTATAATGTACATCCTATTGTCATGAAACTTTGTAAGCAGTGTTATAATACATTAAGCTTTGTTCATACCAAGTTTTTTTAAGATTTGTCAACTCTTTCTACCCTATTAGGTCCGAGACCACCATTGTCGTCCCTTGATTTTCGTTGTTTACAAATATAGGCCCTAGTGTTGACAGTGGGTTACTTGCCATTAATTTTTATACCCCTTCCAAATTTATTTCTCCATGTTCACTGCCTCAAATTGCAAGAAGGGGGATGAAATTACACTGTAAAAAAATTGGGTCCAGAATTTTAAAGGAAAGTAGTGATTTGGTCCAGCTGAAAAAGGTTGAAAATGAGCACTTCGGAAGCTGTCAAACGATTTCAAGACGCCCTAAACATAAAATTGTCCATATTTGAGTTAGAGACGATGAAGTTTTCTATAAATTTGATATAATTTGTCCCAAAAGTAGTACAACACACTGTAAAAGTTTCTTTGAGAAAGCGCAGGGGTGGGATTTTTTTTATTTTCATTTATGTTCTAAAAGAAATGCACTACGAATTAATTGTGTTCTCGGACCTAAGAGGTGAAATCTGTAAATATAGAATTTGTACTCTGGCAACTTCCCTAAATGATTTGATGGTGTCAACTTGTCAAATAGCATGAAACTAAAGGATTTAAACTTTTATTTTATAGAATTTCTGCAAAAATGACCAATTTTGGCATTTTATGGTCAAAATAGGCATTTTATAACTTTTTCAATATTGATGCATAAATGGCATCCTGACTTTCTATCTGACAGGTTTTTATGGGTCAATATTTGTGTTTCTATGCCTTTACCTGCTTCTTTTACTTATTTATGAACTCTGAATCTACAGAAAAGAAGTTTATCTCAGATAAAATGTGCAAAATGTGTTGTATAAATGACCCTTGTCTAACGCCTTGTTTGGATGAAGGCAATAGTGGGGAGCTTGGTATATAAAATTTGATGTCCATATTACAGACCTCACTAAATTTGTATCAAATGCACTTTACAATGTCTATTGTACCTGTTCCATTTCACAGAATAAATTTCTTTTCTTCTGTAGGATAGCAAGTGGTTTAAATATAAGCCTGTTGAGAATAAATTGCATGCAAGTTTTTACCTAAAAAGGCAAAAATCTTTGTTTCAGCCCATACTGCTTGTAAGAAAAGTTAATTGCAAGAGTCTTTTTGTGCTCAGATTTGTTGTATCATGTCACATGA
>NW_026963697.1:0-29127 GCF_036588685.1 Mytilus trossulus | reverse complement strand
TCGTTGTAGAACTACCCAATAGCTATTTATTAGAGCAGAGTGTATAATCCCTAGCCATAAAGAACTGCCGGGGCATTGGGTTTGAACAAGTGAGGTGACCCCAGTGCATATCTTATCAATTTTGACTTTTTTTCCGTGTTACGGACGAAAAATACGGCTTTTAAGAATGCTTACCCCAGAAATTCTTTACCCTCACGTTGTAGTACTGTCCAATAGCTATTCATAAGAGTAGCTGCTATAATGCCTAGCCATAAAGAACTACCGAGACAATGGGTCGGAAAGTGGGCGCCCCCAATGCGTATTTTATCGAATTAAGGCTTATTTCCGTATTTCGGACGCAATTTTCGTCCTTTAGAAATGCATACCCCAGAAATTAGTTGCCCCCTCGTTGTAGAACTACCCAATAGCTATTTATTAGAGCAGAGTGTATAATCCCTAGCCATAAAGAACTGCCGGGGCATTGGGTTTGAACAAGTGAGGTGACCCCAGTGCATATCTTATCAATTTTGACTTTTTTTCCGTGTTACGGACGAAAAATACGGCTTTTAAGAATGCTTACCCCAGAAATTCTTTACCCTCACGTTGTAGTACTGTCCAATAGCTATTCATAAGAGTAGCTGCTATAATGCCTAGCCATAAAGAACTACCGAGACAATGGGTCGGAAAGTGGGCGCCCCCAATGCGTATTTTATCGAATTAAGGCTTATTTCCGTATTTCGGACGCAATTTTCGTCCTTTAGAAATGCATACCCCAGAAATTAGTTGCCCCCTCGTTGTAGAACTACCCAATAGCTATTTATTAGAGCAGAGTGTATAATCCCTAGCCATAAAGAACTGCCGGGGCATTGGGTTTGAACAAGTGAGGTGACCCCAGTGCATATCTTATCAATTTTGACTTTTTTTCCGTGTTACGGACGAAAAATACGGCTTTTAAGAATGCTTACCCCAGAAATTCTTTACCCTCACGTTGTAGTACTGTCCAATAGCTATTCATAAGAGTAGCTGCTATAATGCCTAGCCATAAAGAACTACCGAGACAATGGGTCGGAAAGTGGGCGCCCCCAATGCGTATTTTATCGAATTAAGGCTTATTTCCGTATTTCGGACGCAATTTTCGTCCTTTAGAAATGCATACCCCAGAAATTAGTTGCCCCCTCGTTGTAGAACTACCCAATAGCTATTTATTAGAGCAGAGTGTATAATCCCTAGCCATAAAGAACTGCCGGGGCATTGGGTTTGAACAAGTGAGGTGACCCCAGTGCATATCTTATCAATTTTGACTTTTTTTCCGTGTTACGGACGAAAAATACGGCTTTTAAGAATGCTTACCCCAGAAATTCTTTACCCTCACGTTGTAGTACTGTCCAATAGCTATTCATAAGAGTAGCTGCTATAATGCCTAGCCATAAAGAACTACCGAGACAATGGGTCGGAAAGTGGGCGCCCCCAATGCGTATTTTATCGAATTAAGGCTTATTTCCGTATTTCGGACGCAATTTTCGTCCTTTAGAAATGCATACCCCAGAAATTAGTTGCCCCCTCGTTGTAGAACTACCCAATAGCTATTTATTAGAGCAGAGTGTATAATCCCTAGCCATAAAGAACTGCCGGGGCATTGGGTTTGAACAAGTGAGGTGACCCCAGTGCATATCTTATCAATTTTGACTTTTTTTCCGTGTTACGGACGAAAAATACGGCTTTTAAGAATGCTTACCCCAGAAATTCTTTACCCTCACGTTGTAGTACTGTCCAATAGCTATTCATAAGAGTAGCTGCTATAATGCCTAGCCATAAAGAACTACCGAGACAATGGGTCGGAAAGTGGGCGCCCCCAATGCGTATTTTATCGAATTAAGGCTTATTTCCGTATTTCGGACGCAATTTTCGTCCTTTAGAAATGCATACCCCAGAAATTAGTTGCCCCCTCGTTGTAGAACTACCCAATAGCTATTTATTAGAGCAGAGTGTATAATCCCTAGCCATAAAGAACTGCCGGGGCATTGGGTTTGAACAAGTGAGGTGACCCCAGTGCATATCTTATCAATTTTGACTTTTTTTCCGTGTTACGGACGAAAAATACGGCTTTTAAGAATGCTTACCCCAGAAATTCTTTACCCTCACGTTGTAGTACTGTCCAATAGCTATTCATAAGAGTAGCTGCTATAATGCCTAGCCATAAAGAACTACCGAGACAATGGGTCGGAAAGTGGGCGCCCCCAATGCGTATTTTATCGAATTAAGGCTTATTTCCGTATTTCGGACGCAATTTTCGTCCTTTAGAAATGCATACCCCAGAAATTAGTTGCCCCCTCGTTGTAGAACTACCCAATAGCTATTTATTAGAGCAGAGTGTATAATCCCTAGCCATAAAGAACTGCCGGGGCATTGGGTTTGAACAAGTGAGGTGACCCCAGTGCATATCTTATCAATTTTGACTTTTTTTCCGTGTTACGGACGAAAAATACGGCTTTTAAGAATGCTTACCCCAGAAATTCTTTACCCTCACGTTGTAGTACTGTCCAATAGCTATTCATAAGAGTAGCTGCTATAATGCCTAGCCATAAAGAACTACCGAGACAATGGGTCGGAAAGTGGGCGCCCCCAATGCGTATTTTATCGAATTAAGGCTTATTTCCGTATTTCGGACGCAATTTTCGTCCTTTAGAAATGCATACCCCAGAAATTAGTTGCCCCCTCGTTGTAGAACTACCCAATAGCTATTTATTAGAGCAGAGTGTATAATCCCTAGCCATAAAGAACTGCCGGGGCATTGGGTTTGAACAAGTGAGGTGACCCCAGTGCATATCTTATCAATTTTGACTTTTTTTCCGTGTTACGGACGAAAAATACGGCTTTTAAGAATGCTTACCCCAGAAATTCTTTACCCTCACGTTGTAGTACTGTCCAATAGCTATTCATAAGAGTAGCTGCTATAATGCCTAGCCATAAAGAACTACCGAGACAATGGGTCGGAAAGTGGGCGCCCCCAATGCGTATTTTATCGAATTAAGGCTTATTTCCGTATTTCGGACGCAATTTTCGTCCTTTAGAAATGCATACCCCAGAAATTAGTTGCCCCCTCGTTGTAGAACTACCCAATAGCTATTTATTAGAGCAGAGTGTATAATCCCTAGCCATAAAGAACTGCCGGGGCATTGGGTTTGAACAAGTGAGGTGACCCCAGTGCATATCTTATCAATTTTGACTTTTTTTCCGTGTTACGGACGAAAAATACGGCTTTTAAGAATGCTTACCCCAGAAATTCTTTACCCTCACGTTGTAGTACTGTCCAATAGCTATTCATAAGAGTAGCTGCTATAATGCCTAGCCATAAAGAACTACCGAGACAATGGGTCGGAAAGTGGGCGCCCCCAATGCGTATTTTATCGAATTAAGGCTTATTTCCGTATTTCGGACGCAATTTTCGTCCTTTAGAAATGCATACCCCAGAAATTAGTTGCCCCCTCGTTGTAGAACTACCCAATAGCTATTTATTAGAGCAGAGTGTATAATCCCTAGCCATAAAGAACTGCCGGGGCATTGGGTTTGAACAAGTGAGGTGACCCCAGTGCATATCTTATCAATTTTGACTTTTTTTCCGTGTTACGGACGAAAAATACGGCTTTTAAGAATGCTTACCCCAGAAATTCTTTACCCTCACGTTGTAGTACTGTCCAATAGCTATTCATAAGAGTAGCTGCTATAATGCCTAGCCATAAAGAACTACCGAGACAATGGGTCGGAAAGTGGGCGCCCCCAATGCGTATTTTATCGAATTAAGGCTTATTTCCGTATTTCGGACGCAATTTTCGTCCTTTAGAAATGCATACCCCAGAAATTAGTTGCCCCCTCGTTGTAGAACTACCCAATAGCTATTTATTAGAGCAGAGTGTATAATCCCTAGCCATAAAGAACTGCCGGGGCATTGGGTTTGAACAAGTGAGGTGACCCCAGTGCATATCTTATCAATTTTGACTTTTTTTCCGTGTTACGGACGAAAAATACGGCTTTTAAGAATGCTTACCCCAGAAATTCTTTACCCTCACGTTGTAGTACTGTCCAATAGCTATTCATAAGAGTAGCTGCTATAATGCCTAGCCATAAAGAACTACCGAGACAATGGGTCGGAAAGTGGGCGCCCCCAATGCGTATTTTATCGAATTAAGGCTTATTTCCGTATTTCGGACGCAATTTTCGTCCTTTAGAAATGCATACCCCAGAAATTAGTTGCCCCCTCGTTGTAGAACTACCCAATAGCTATTTATTAGAGCAGAGTGTATAATCCCTAGCCATAAAGAACTGCCGGGGCATTGGGTTTGAACAAGTGAGGTGACCCCAGTGCATATCTTATCAATTTTGACTTTTTTTCCGTGTTACGGACGAAAAATACGGCTTTTAAGAATGCTTACCCCAGAAATTCTTTACCCTCACGTTGTAGTACTGTCCAATAGCTATTCATAAGAGTAGCTGCTATAATGCCTAGCCATAAAGAACTACCGAGACAATGGGTCGGAAAGTGGGCGCCCCCAATGCGTATTTTATCGAATTAAGGCTTATTTCCGTATTTCGGACGCAATTTTCGTCCTTTAGAAATGCATACCCCAGAAATTAGTTGCCCCCTCGTTGTAGAACTACCCAATAGCTATTTATTAGAGCAGAGTGTATAATCCCTAGCCATAAAGAACTGCCGGGGCATTGGGTTTGAACAAGTGAGGTGACCCCAGTGCATATCTTATCAATTTTGACTTTTTTTCCGTGTTACGGACGAAAAATACGGCTTTTAAGAATGCTTACCCCAGAAATTCTTTACCCTCACGTTGTAGTACTGTCCAATAGCTATTCATAAGAGTAGCTGCTATAATGCCTAGCCATAAAGAACTACCGAGACAATGGGTCGGAAAGTGGGCGCCCCCAATGCGTATTTTATCGAATTAAGGCTTATTTCCGTATTTCGGACGCAATTTTCGTCCTTTAGAAATGCATACCCCAGAAATTAGTTGCCCCCTCGTTGTAGAACTACCCAATAGCTATTTATTAGAGCAGAGTGTATAATCCCTAGCCATAAAGAACTGCCGGGGCATTGGGTTTGAACAAGTGAGGTGACCCCAGTGCATATCTTATCAATTTTGACTTTTTTTCCGTGTTACGGACGAAAAATACGGCTTTTAAGAATGCTTACCCCAGAAATTCTTTACCCTCACGTTGTAGTACTGTCCAATAGCTATTCATAAGAGTAGCTGCTATAATGCCTAGCCATAAAGAACTACCGAGACAATGGGTCGGAAAGTGGGCGCCCCCAATGCGTATTTTATCGAATTAAGGCTTATTTCCGTATTTCGGACGCAATTTTCGTCCTTTAGAAATGCATACCCCAGAAATTAGTTGCCCCCTCGTTGTAGAACTACCCAATAGCTATTTATTAGAGCAGAGTGTATAATCCCTAGCCATAAAGAACTGCCGGGGCATTGGGTTTGAACAAGTGAGGTGACCCCAGTGCATATCTTATCAATTTTGACTTTTTTTCCGTGTTACGGACGAAAAATACGGCTTTTAAGAATGCTTACCCCAGAAATTCTTTACCCTCACGTTGTAGTACTGTCCAATAGCTATTCATAAGAGTAGCTGCTATAATGCCTAGCCATAAAGAACTACCGAGACAATGGGTCGGAAAGTGGGCGCCCCCAATGCGTATTTTATCGAATTAAGGCTTATTTCCGTATTTCGGACGCAATTTTCGTCCTTTAGAAATGCATACCCCAGAAATTAGTTGCCCCCTCGTTGTAGAACTACCCAATAGCTATTTATTAGAGCAGAGTGTATAATCCCTAGCCATAAAGAACTGCCGGGGCATTGGGTTTGAACAAGTGAGGTGACCCCAGTGCATATCTTATCAATTTTGACTTTTTTTCCGTGTTACGGACGAAAAATACGGCTTTTAAGAATGCTTACCCCAGAAATTCTTTACCCTCACGTTGTAGTACTGTCCAATAGCTATTCATAAGAGTAGCTGCTATAATGCCTAGCCATAAAGAACTACCGAGACAATGGGTCGGAAAGTGGGCGCCCCCAATGCGTATTTTATCGAATTAAGGCTTATTTCCGTATTTCGGACGCAATTTTCGTCCTTTAGAAATGCATACCCCAGAAATTAGTTGCCCCCTCGTTGTAGAACTACCCAATAGCTATTTATTAGAGCAGAGTGTATAATCCCTAGCCATAAAGAACTGCCGGGGCATTGGGTTTGAACAAGTGAGGTGACCCCAGTGCATATCTTATCAATTTTGACTTTTTTTCCGTGTTACGGACGAAAAATACGGCTTTTAAGAATGCTTACCCCAGAAATTCTTTACCCTCACGTTGTAGTACTGTCCAATAGCTATTCATAAGAGTAGCTGCTATAATGCCTAGCCATAAAGAACTACCGAGACAATGGGTCGGAAAGTGGGCGCCCCCAATGCGTATTTTATCGAATTAAGGCTTATTTCCGTATTTCGGACGCAATTTTCGTCCTTTAGAAATGCATACCCCAGAAATTAGTTGCCCCCTCGTTGTAGAACTACCCAATAGCTATTTATTAGAGCAGAGTGTATAATCCCTAGCCATAAAGAACTGCCGGGGCATTGGGTTTGAACAAGTGAGGTGACCCCAGTGCATATCTTATCAATTTTGACTTTTTTTCCGTGTTACGGACGAAAAATACGGCTTTTAAGAATGCTTACCCCAGAAATTCTTTACCCTCACGTTGTAGTACTGTCCAATAGCTATTCATAAGAGTAGCTGCTATAATGCCTAGCCATAAAGAACTACCGAGACAATGGGTCGGAAAGTGGGCGCCCCCAATGCGTATTTTATCGAATTAAGGCTTATTTCCGTATTTCGGACGCAATTTTCGTCCTTTAGAAATGCATACCCCAGAAATTAGTTGCCCCCTCGTTGTAGAACTACCCAATAGCTATTTATTAGAGCAGAGTGTATAATCCCTAGCCATAAAGAACTGCCGGGGCATTGGGTTTGAACAAGTGAGGTGACCCCAGTGCATATCTTATCAATTTTGACTTTTTTTCCGTGTTACGGACGAAAAATACGGCTTTTAAGAATGCTTACCCCAGAAATTCTTTACCCTCACGTTGTAGTACTGTCCAATAGCTATTCATAAGAGTAGCTGCTATAATGCCTAGCCATAAAGAACTACCGAGACAATGGGTCGGAAAGTGGGCGCCCCCAATGCGTATTTTATCGAATTAAGGCTTATTTCCGTATTTCGGACGCAATTTTCGTCCTTTAGAAATGCATACCCCAGAAATTAGTTGCCCCCTCGTTGTAGAACTACCCAATAGCTATTTATTAGAGCAGAGTGTATAATCCCTAGCCATAAAGAACTGCCGGGGCATTGGGTTTGAACAAGTGAGGTGACCCCAGTGCATATCTTATCAATTTTGACTTTTTTTCCGTGTTACGGACGAAAAATACGGCTTTTAAGAATGCTTACCCCAGAAATTCTTTACCCTCACGTTGTAGTACTGTCCAATAGCTATTCATAAGAGTAGCTGCTATAATGCCTAGCCATAAAGAACTACCGAGACAATGGGTCGGAAAGTGGGCGCCCCCAATGCGTATTTTATCGAATTAAGGCTTATTTCCGTATTTCGGACGCAATTTTCGTCCTTTAGAAATGCATACCCCAGAAATTAGTTGCCCCCTCGTTGTAGAACTACCCAATAGCTATTTATTAGAGCAGAGTGTATAATCCCTAGCCATAAAGAACTGCCGGGGCATTGGGTTTGAACAAGTGAGGTGACCCCAGTGCATATCTTATCAATTTTGACTTTTTTTCCGTGTTACGGACGAAAAATACGGCTTTTAAGAATGCTTACCCCAGAAATTCTTTACCCTCACGTTGTAGTACTGTCCAATAGCTATTCATAAGAGTAGCTGCTATAATGCCTAGCCATAAAGAACTACCGAGACAATGGGTCGGAAAGTGGGCGCCCCCAATGCGTATTTTATCGAATTAAGGCTTATTTCCGTATTTCGGACGCAATTTTCGTCCTTTAGAAATGCATACCCCAGAAATTAGTTGCCCCCTCGTTGTAGAACTACCCAATAGCTATTTATTAGAGCAGAGTGTATAATCCCTAGCCATAAAGAACTGCCGGGGCATTGGGTTTGAACAAGTGAGGTGACCCCAGTGCATATCTTATCAATTTTGACTTTTTTTCCGTGTTACGGACGAAAAATACGGCTTTTAAGAATGCTTACCCCAGAAATTCTTTACCCTCACGTTGTAGTACTGTCCAATAGCTATTCATAAGAGTAGCTGCTATAATGCCTAGCCATAAAGAACTACCGAGACAATGGGTCGGAAAGTGGGCGCCCCCAATGCGTATTTTATCGAATTAAGGCTTATTTCCGTATTTCGGACGCAATTTTCGTCCTTTAGAAATGCATACCCCAGAAATTAGTTGCCCCCTCGTTGTAGAACTACCCAATAGCTATTTATTAGAGCAGAGTGTATAATCCCTAGCCATAAAGAACTGCCGGGGCATTGGGTTTGAACAAGTGAGGTGACCCCAGTGCATATCTTATCAATTTTGACTTTTTTTCCGTGTTACGGACGAAAAATACGGCTTTTAAGAATGCTTACCCCAGAAATTCTTTACCCTCACGTTGTAGTACTGTCCAATAGCTATTCATAAGAGTAGCTGCTATAATGCCTAGCCATAAAGAACTACCGAGACAATGGGTCGGAAAGTGGGCGCCCCCAATGCGTATTTTATCGAATTAAGGCTTATTTCCGTATTTCGGACGCAATTTTCGTCCTTTAGAAATGCATACCCCAGAAATTAGTTGCCCCCTCGTTGTAGAACTACCCAATAGCTATTTATTAGAGCAGAGTGTATAATCCCTAGCCATAAAGAACTGCCGGGGCATTGGGTTTGAACAAGTGAGGTGACCCCAGTGCATATCTTATCAATTTTGACTTTTTTTCCGTGTTACGGACGAAAAATACGGCTTTTAAGAATGCTTACCCCAGAAATTCTTTACCCTCACGTTGTAGTACTGTCCAATAGCTATTCATAAGAGTAGCTGCTATAATGCCTAGCCATAAAGAACTACCGAGACAATGGGTCGGAAAGTGGGCGCCCCCAATGCGTATTTTATCGAATTAAGGCTTATTTCCGTATTTCGGACGCAATTTTCGTCCTTTAGAAATGCATACCCCAGAAATTAGTTGCCCCCTCGTTGTAGAACTACCCAATAGCTATTTATTAGAGCAGAGTGTATAATCCCTAGCCATAAAGAACTGCCGGGGCATTGGGTTTGAACAAGTGAGGTGACCCCAGTGCATATCTTATCAATTTTGACTTTTTTTCCGTGTTACGGACGAAAAATACGGCTTTTAAGAATGCTTACCCCAGAAATTCTTTACCCTCACGTTGTAGTACTGTCCAATAGCTATTCATAAGAGTAGCTGCTATAATGCCTAGCCATAAAGAACTACCGAGACAATGGGTCGGAAAGTGGGCGCCCCCAATGCGTATTTTATCGAATTAAGGCTTATTTCCGTATTTCGGACGCAATTTTCGTCCTTTAGAAATGCATACCCCAGAAATTAGTTGCCCCCTCGTTGTAGAACTACCCAATAGCTATTTATTAGAGCAGAGTGTATAATCCCTAGCCATAAAGAACTGCCGGGGCATTGGGTTTGAACAAGTGAGGTGACCCCAGTGCATATCTTATCAATTTTGACTTTTTTTCCGTGTTACGGACGAAAAATACGGCTTTTAAGAATGCTTACCCCAGAAATTCTTTACCCTCACGTTGTAGTACTGTCCAATAGCTATTCATAAGAGTAGCTGCTATAATGCCTAGCCATAAAGAACTACCGAGACAATGGGTCGGAAAGTGGGCGCCCCCAATGCGTATTTTATCGAATTAAGGCTTATTTCCGTATTTCGGACGCAATTTTCGTCCTTTAGAAATGCATACCCCAGAAATTAGTTGCCCCCTCGTTGTAGAACTACCCAATAGCTATTTATTAGAGCAGAGTGTATAATCCCTAGCCATAAAGAACTGCCGGGGCATTGGGTTTGAACAAGTGAGGTGACCCCAGTGCATATCTTATCAATTTTGACTTTTTTTCCGTGTTACGGACGAAAAATACGTCTTTTAAGAATGCTTACCCCAGAAATTCTTTACCCTCACGTTGTAGTACTGTCCAATAGCTATTCATAAGAGTAGCTGCTATAATGCCTAGCCATAAAGAACTACCGAGACAATGGGTCGGAAAGTGGGCGCCCCCAATGCGTATTTTATCGAATTAAGGCTTATTTCCGTATTTCGGACGCAATTTTCGTCCTTTAGAAATGCATACCCCAGAAATTAGTTGCCCCCTCGTTGTAGAACTACCCAATAGCTATTTATTAGAGCAGAGTGTATAATCCCTAGCCATAAAGAACTGCCGGGGCATTGGGTTTGAACAAGTGAGGTGACCCCAGTGCATATCTTATCAATTTTGACTTTTTTTCCGTGTTACGGACGAAAAATACGGCTTTTAAGAATGCTTACCCCAGAAATTCTTTACCCTCACGTTGTAGTACTGTCCAATAGCTATTCATAAGAGTAGCTGCTATAATGCCTAGCCATAAAGAACTACCGAGACAATGGGTCGGAAAGTGGGCGCCCCCAATGCGTATTTTATCGAATTAAGGCTTATTTCCGTATTTCGGACGCAATTTTCGTCCTTTAGAAATGCATACCCCAGAAATTAGTTGCCCCCTCGTTGTAGAACTACCCAATAGCTATTTATTAGAGCAGAGTGTATAATCCCTAGCCATAAAGAACTGCCGGGGCATTGGGTTTGAACAAGTGAGGTGACCCCAGTGCATATCTTATCAATTTTGACTTTTTTTCCGTGTTACGGACGAAAAATACGGCTTTTAAGAATGCTTACCCCAGAAATTCTTTACCCTCACGTTGTAGTACTGTCCAATAGCTATTCATAAGAGTAGCTGCTATAATGCCTAGCCATAAAGAACTACCGAGACAATGGGTCGGAAAGTGGGCGCCCCCAATGCGTATTTTATCGAATTAAGGCTTATTTCCGTATTTCGGACGCAATTTTCGTCCTTTAGAAATGCATACCCCAGAAATTAGTTGCCCCCTCGTTGTAGAACTACCCAATAGCTATTTATTAGAGCAGAGTGTATAATCCCTAGCCATAAAGAACTGCCGGGGCATTGGGTTTGAACAAGTGAGGTGACCCCAGTGCATATCTTATCAATTTTGACTTTTTTTCCGTGTTACGGACGAAAAATACGGCTTTTAAGAATGCTTACCCCAGAAATTCTTTACCCTCACGTTGTAGTACTGTCCAATAGCTATTCATAAGAGTAGCTGCTATAATGCCTAGCCATAAAGAACTACCGAGACAATGGGTCGGAAAGTGGGCGCCCCCAATGCGTATTTTATCGAATTAAGGCTTATTTCCGTATTTCGGACGCAATTTTCGTCCTTTAGAAATGCATACCCCAGAAATTAGTTGCCCCCTCGTTGTAGAACTACCCAATAGCTATTTATTAGAGCAGAGTGTATAATCCCTAGCCATAAAGAACTGCCGGGGCATTGGGTTTGAACAAGTGAGGTGACCCCAGTGCATATCTTATCAATTTTGACTTTTTTTCCGTGTTACGGACGAAAAATACGGCTTTTAAGAATGCTTACCCCAGAAATTCTTTACCCTCACGTTGTAGTACTGTCCAATAGCTATTCATAAGAGTAGCTGCTATAATGCCTAGCCATAAAGAACTACCGAGACAATGGGTCGGAAAGTGGGCGCCCCCAATGCGTATTTTATCGAATTAAGGCTTATTTCCGTATTTCGGACGCAATTTTCGTCCTTTAGAAATGCATACCCCAGAAATTAGTTGCCCCCTCGTTGTAGAACTACCCAATAGCTATTTATTAGAGCAGAGTGTATAATCCCTAGCCATAAAGAACTGCCGGGGCATTGGGTTTGAACAAGTGAGGTGACCCCAGTGCATATCTTATCAATTTTGACTTTTTTTCCGTGTTACGGACGAAAAATACGGCTTTTAAGAATGCTTACCCCAGAAATTCTTTACCCTCACGTTGTAGTACTGTCCAATAGCTATTCATAAGAGTAGCTGCTATAATGCCTAGCCATAAAGAACTACCGAGACAATGGGTCGGAAAGTGGGCGCCCCCAATGCGTATTTTATCGAATTAAGGCTTATTTCCGTATTTCGGACGCAATTTTCGTCCTTTAGAAATGCATACCCCAGAAATTAGTTGCCCCCTCGTTGTAGAACTACCCAATAGCTATTTATTAGAGCAGAGTGTATAATCCCTAGCCATAAAGAACTGCCGGGGCATTGGGTTTGAACAAGTGAGGTGACCCCAGTGCATATCTTATCAATTTTGACTTTTTTTCCGTGTTACGGACGAAAAATACGGCTTTTAAGAATGCTTACCCCAGAAATTCTTTACCCTCACGTTGTAGTACTGTCCAATAGCTATTCATAAGAGTAGCTGCTATAATGCCTAGCCATAAAGAACTACCGAGACAATGGGTCGGAAAGTGGGCGCCCCCAATGCGTATTTTATCGAATTAAGGCTTATTTCCGTATTTCGGACGCAATTTTCGTCCTTTAGAAATGCATACCCCAGAAATTAGTTGCCCCCTCGTTGTAGAACTACCCAATAGCTATTTATTAGAGCAGAGTGTATAATCCCTAGCCATAAAGAACTGCCGGGGCATTGGGTTTGAACAAGTGAGGTGACCCCAGTGCATATCTTATCAATTTTGACTTTTTTTCCGTGTTACGGACGAAAAATACGGCTTTTAAGAATGCTTACCCCAGAAATTCTTTACCCTCACGTTGTAGTACTGTCCAATAGCTATTCATAAGAGTAGCTGCTATAATGCCTAGCCATAAAGAACTACCGAGACAATGGGTCGGAAAGTGGGCGCCCCCAATGCGTATTTTATCGAATTAAGGCTTATTTCCGTATTTCGGACGCAATTTTCGTCCTTTAGAAATGCATACCCCAGAAATTAGTTGCCCCCTCGTTGTAGAACTACCCAATAGCTATTTATTAGAGCAGAGTGTATAATCCCTAGCCATAAAGAACTGCCGGGGCATTGGGTTTGAACAAGTGAGGTGACCCCAGTGCATATCTTATCAATTTTGACTTTTTTTCCGTGTTACGGACGAAAAATACGGCTTTTAAGAATGCTTACCCCAGAAATTCTTTACCCTCACGTTGTAGTACTGTCCAATAGCTATTCATAAGAGTAGCTGCTATAATGCCTAGCCATAAAGAACTACCGAGACAATGGGTCGGAAAGTGGGCGCCCCCAATGCGTATTTTATCGAATTAAGGCTTATTTCCGTATTTCGGACGCAATTTTCGTCCTTTAGAAATGCATACCCCAGAAATTAGTTGCCCCCTCGTTGTAGAACTACCCAATAGCTATTTATTAGAGCAGAGTGTATAATCCCTAGCCATAAAGAACTGCCGGGGCATTGGGTTTGAACAAGTGAGGTGACCCCAGTGCATATCTTATCAATTTTGACTTTTTTTCCGTGTTACGGACGAAAAATACGGCTTTTAAGAATGCTTACCCCAGAAATTCTTTACCCTCACGTTGTAGTACTGTCCAATAGCTATTCATAAGAGTAGCTGCTATAATGCCTAGCCATAAAGAACTACCGAGACAATGGGTCGGAAAGTGGGCGCCCCCAATGCGTATTTTATCGAATTAAGGCTTATTTCCGTATTTCGGACGCAATTTTCGTCCTTTAGAAATGCATACCCCAGAAATTAGTTGCCCCCTCGTTGTAGAACTACCCAATAGCTATTTATTAGAGCAGAGTGTATAATCCCTAGCCATAAAGAACTGCCGGGGCATTGGGTTTGAACAAGTGAGGTGACCCCAGTGCATATCTTATCAATTTTGACTTTTTTTCCGTGTTACGGACGAAAAATACGGCTTTTAAGAATGCTTACCCCAGAAATTCTTTACCCTCACGTTGTAGTACTGTCCAATAGCTATTCATAAGAGTAGCTGCTATAATGCCTAGCCATAAAGAACTACCGAGACAATGGGTCGGAAAGTGGGCGCCCCCAATGCGTATTTTATCGAATTAAGGCTTATTTCCGTATTTCGGACGCAATTTTCGTCCTTTAGAAATGCATACCCCAGAAATTAGTTGCCCCCTCGTTGTAGAACTACCCAATAGCTATTTATTAGAGCAGAGTGTATAATCCCTAGCCATAAAGAACTGCCGGGGCATTGGGTTTGAACAAGTGAGGTGACCCCAGTGCATATCTTATCAATTTTGACTTTTTTTCCGTGTTACGGACGAAAAATACGGCTTTTAAGAATGCTTACCCCAGAAATTCTTTACCCTCACGTTGTAGTACTGTCCAATAGCTATTCATAAGAGTAGCTGCTATAATGCCTAGCCATAAAGAACTACCGAGACAATGGGTCGGAAAGTGGGCGCCCCCAATGCGTATTTTATCGAATTAAGGCTTATTTCCGTATTTCGGACGCAATTTTCGTCCTTTAGAAATGCATACCCCAGAAATTAGTTGCCCCCTCGTTGTAGAACTACCCAATAGCTATTTATTAGAGCAGAGTGTATAATCCCTAGCCATAAAGAACTGCCGGGGCATTGGGTTTGAACAAGTGAGGTGACCCCAGTGCATATCTTATCAATTTTGACTTTTTTTCCGTGTTACGGACGAAAAATACGGCTTTTAAGAATGCTTACCCCAGAAATTCTTTACCCTCACGTTGTAGTACTGTCCAATAGCTATTCATAAGAGTAGCTGCTATAATGCCTAGCCATAAAGAACTACCGAGACAATGGGTCGGAAAGTGGGCGCCCCCAATGCGTATTTTATCGAATTAAGGCTTATTTCCGTATTTCGGACGCAATTTTCGTCCTTTAGAAATGCATACCCCAGAAATTAGTTGCCCCCTCGTTGTAGAACTACCCAATAGCTATTTATTAGAGCAGAGTGTATAATCCCTAGCCATAAAGAACTGCCGGGGCATTGGGTTTGAACAAGTGAGGTGACCCCAGTGCATATCTTATCAATTTTGACTTTTTTTCCGTGTTACGGACGAAAAATACGGCTTTTAAGAATGCTTACCCCAGAAATTCTTTACCCTCACGTTGTAGTACTGTCCAATAGCTATTCATAAGAGTAGCTGCTATAATGCCTAGCCATAAAGAACTACCGAGACAATGGGTCGGAAAGTGGGCGCCCCCAATGCGTATTTTATCGAATTAAGGCTTATTTCCGTATTTCGGACGCAATTTTCGTCCTTTAGAAATGCATACCCCAGAAATTAGTTGCCCCCTCGTTGTAGAACTACCCAATAGCTATTTATTAGAGCAGAGTGTATAATCCCTAGCCATAAAGAACTGCCGGGGCATTGGGTTTGAACAAGTGAGGTGACCCCAGTGCATATCTTATCAATTTTGACTTTTTTTCCGTGTTACGGACGAAAAATACGGCTTTTAAGAATGCTTACCCCAGAAATTCTTTACCCTCACGTTGTAGTACTGTCCAATAGCTATTCATAAGAGTAGCTGCTATAATGCCTAGCCATAAAGAACTACCGAGACAATGGGTCGGAAAGTGGGCGCCCCCAATGCGTATTTTATCGAATTAAGGCTTATTTCCGTATTTCGGACGCAATTTTCGTCCTTTAGAAATGCATACCCCAGAAATTAGTTGCCCCCTCGTTGTAGAACTACCCAATAGCTATTTATTAGAGCAGAGTGTATAATCCCTAGCCATAAAGAACTGCCGGGGCATTGGGTTTGAACAAGTGAGGTGACCCCAGTGCATATCTTATCAATTTTGACTTTTTTTCCGTGTTACGGACGAAAAATACGGCTTTTAAGAATGCTTACCCCAGAAATTCTTTACCCTCACGTTGTAGTACTGTCCAATAGCTATTCATAAGAGTAGCTGCTATAATGCCTAGCCATAAAGAACTACCGAGACAATGGGTCGGAAAGTGGGCGCCCCCAATGCGTATTTTATCGAATTAAGGCTTATTTCCGTATTTCGGACGCAATTTTCGTCCTTTAGAAATGCATACCCCAGAAATTAGTTGCCCCCTCGTTGTAGAACTACCCAATAGCTATTTATTAGAGCAGAGTGTATAATCCCTAGCCATAAAGAACTGCCGGGGCATTGGGTTTGAACAAGTGAGGTGACCCCAGTGCATATCTTATCAATTTTGACTTTTTTTCCGTGTTACGGACGAAAAATACGGCTTTTAAGAATGCTTACCCCAGAAATTCTTTACCCTCACGTTGTAGTACTGTCCAATAGCTATTCATAAGAGTAGCTGCTATAATGCCTAGCCATAAAGAACTACCGAGACAATGGGTCGGAAAGTGGGCGCCCCCAATGCGTATTTTATCGAATTAAGGCTTATTTCCGTATTTCGGACGCAATTTTCGTCCTTTAGAAATGCATACCCCAGAAATTAGTTGCCCCCTCGTTGTAGAACTACCCAATAGCTATTTATTAGAGCAGAGTGTATAATCCCTAGCCATAAAGAACTGCCGGGGCATTGGGTTTGAACAAGTGAGGTGACCCCAGTGCATATCTTATCAATTTTGACTTTTTTTCCGTGTTACGGACGAAAAATACGGCTTTTAAGAATGCTTACCCCAGAAATTCTTTACCCTCACGTTGTAGTACTGTCCAATAGCTATTCATAAGAGTAGCTGCTATAATGCCTAGCCATAAAGAACTACCGAGACAATGGGTCGGAAAGTGGGCGCCCCCAATGCGTATTTTATCGAATTAAGGCTTATTTCCGTATTTCGGACGCAATTTTCGTCCTTTAGAAATGCATACCCCAGAAATTAGTTGCCCCCTCGTTGTAGAACTACCCAATAGCTATTTATTAGAGCAGAGTGTATAATCCCTAGCCATAAAGAACTGCCGGGGCATTGGGTTTGAACAAGTGAGGTGACCCCAGTGCATATCTTATCAATTTTGACTTTTTTTCCGTGTTACGGACGAAAAATACGGCTTTTAAGAATGCTTACCCCAGAAATTCTTTACCCTCACGTTGTAGTACTGTCCAATAGCTATTCATAAGAGTAGCTGCTATAATGCCTAGCCATAAAGAACTACCGAGACAATGGGTCGGAAAGTGGGCGCCCCCAATGCGTATTTTATCGAATTAAGGCTTATTTCCGTATTTCGGACGCAATTTTCGTCCTTTAGAAATGCATACCCCAGAAATTAGTTGCCCCCTCGTTGTAGAACTACCCAATAGCTATTTATTAGAGCAGAGTGTATAATCCCTAGCCATAAAGAACTGCCGGGGCATTGGGTTTGAACAAGTGAGGTGACCCCAGTGCATATCTTATCAATTTTGACTTTTTTTCCGTGTTACGGACGAAAAATACGGCTTTTAAGAATGCTTACCCCAGAAATTCTTTACCCTCACGTTGTAGTACTGTCCAATAGCTATTCATAAGAGTAGCTGCTATAATGCCTAGCCATAAAGAACTACCGAGACAATGGGTCGGAAAGTGGGCGCCCCCAATGCGTATTTTATCGAATTAAGGCTTATTTCCGTATTTCGGACGCAATTTTCGTCCTTTAGAAATGCATACCCCAGAAATTAGTTGCCCCCTCGTTGTAGAACTACCCAATAGCTATTTATTAGAGCAGAGTGTATAATCCCTAGCCATAAAGAACTGCCGGGGCATTGGGTTTGAACAAGTGAGGTGACCCCAGTGCATATCTTATCAATTTTGACTTTTTTTCCGTGTTACGGACGAAAAATACGGCTTTTAAGAATGCTTACCCCAGAAATTCTTTACCCTCACGTTGTAGTACTGTCCAATAGCTATTCATAAGAGTAGCTGCTATAATGCCTAGCCATAAAGAACTACCGAGACAATGGGTCGGAAAGTGGGCGCCCCCAATGCGTATTTTATCGAATTAAGGCTTATTTCCGTATTTCGGACGCAATTTTCGTCCTTTAGAAATGCATACCCCAGAAATTAGTTGCCCCCTCGTTGTAGAACTACCCAATAGCTATTTATTAGAGCAGAGTGTATAATCCCTAGCCATAAAGAACTGCCGGGGCATTGGGTTTGAACAAGTGAGGTGACCCCAGTGCATATCTTATCAATTTTGACTTTTTTTCCGTGTTACGGACGAAAAATACGGCTTTTAAGAATGCTTACCCCAGAAATTCTTTACCCTCACGTTGTAGAACTGTCCAATAGCTATTCATAAGAGTAGCTGCTATAATGCCTAGCCATAAAGAACTACCGAGACAATGGGTCGGAAAGTGGGCGCCCCCAATGCGTATTTTATCGAATTAAGGCTTATTTCCGTATTTCGGACGCAATTTTCGTCCTTTAGAAATGCATACCCCAGAAATTAGTTGCCCCCTCGTTGTAGAACTACCCAATAGCTATTTATTAGAGCAGAGTGTATAATCCCTAGCCATAAAGAACTGCCGGGGCATTGGGTTTGAACAAGTGAGGTGACCCCAGTGCATATCTTATCAATTTTGACTTTTTTTCCGTGTTACGGACGAAAAATACGGCTTTTAAGAATGCTTACCCCAGAAATTCTTTACCCTCACGTTGTAGTACTGTCCAATAGCTATTCATAAGAGTAGCTGCTATAATGCCTAGCCATAAAGAACTACCGAGACAATGGGTCGGAAAGTGGGCGCCCCCAATGCGTATTTTATCGAATTAAGGCTTATTTCCGTATTTCGGACGCAATTTTCGTCCTTTAGAAATGCATACCCCAGAAATTAGTTGCCCCCTCGTTGTAGAACTACCCAATAGCTATTTATTAGAGCAGAGTGTATAATCCCTAGCCATAAAGAACTGCCGGGGCATTGGGTTTGAACAAGTGAGGTGACCCCAGTGCATATCTTATCAATTTTGACTTTTTTTCCGTGTTACGGACGAAAAATACGGCTTTTAAGAATGCTTACCCCAGAAATTCTTTACCCTCACGTTGTAGTACTGTCCAATAGCTATTCATAAGAGTAGCTGCTATAATGCCTAGCCATAAAGAACTACCGAGACAATGGGTCGGAAAGTGGGCGCCCCCAATGCGTATTTTATCGAATTAAGGCTTATTTCCGTATTTCGGACGCAATTTTCGTCCTTTAGAAATGCATACCCCAGAAATTAGTTGCCCCCTCGTTGTAGAACTACCCAATAGCTATTTATTAGAGCAGAGTGTATAATCCCTAGCCATAAAGAACTGCCGGGGCATTGGGTTTGAACAAGTGAGGTGACCCCAGTGCATATCTTATCAATTTTGACTTTTTTTCCGTGTTACGGACGAAAAATACGGCTTTTAAGAATGCTTACCCCAGAAATTCTTTACCCTCACGTTGTAGTACTGTCCAATAGCTATTCATAAGAGTAGCTGCTATAATGCCTAGCCATAAAGAACTACCGAGACAATGGGTCGGAAAGTGGGCGCCCCCAATGCGTATTTTATCGAATTAAGGCTTATTTCCGTATTTCGGACGCAATTTTCGTCCTTTAGAAATGCATACCCCAGAAATTAGTTGCCCCCTCGTTGTAGAACTACCCAATAGCTATTTATTAGAGCAGAGTGTATAATCCCTAGCCATAAAGAACTGCCGGGGCATTGGGTTTGAACAAGTGAGGTGACCCCAGTGCATATCTTATCAATTTTGACTTTTTTTCCGTGTTACGGACGAAAAATACGGCTTTTAAGAATGCTTACCCCAGAAATTCTTTACCCTCACGTTGTAGTACTGTCCAATAGCTATTCATAAGAGTAGCTGCTATAATGCCTAGCCATAAAGAACTACCGAGACAATGGGTCGGAAAGTGGGCGCCCCCAATGCGTATTTTATCGAATTAAGGCTTATTTCCGTATTTCGGACGCAATTTTCGTCCTTTAGAAATGCATACCCCAGAAATTAGTTGCCCCCTCGTTGTAGAACTACCCAATAGCTATTTATTAGAGCAGAGTGTATAATCCCTAGCCATAAAGAACTGCCGGGGCATTGGGTTTGAACAAGTGAGGTGACCCCAGTGCATATCTTATCAATTTTGACTTTTTTTCCGTGTTACGGACGAAAAATACGGCTTTTAAGAATGCTTACCCCAGAAATTCTTTACCCTCACGTTGTAGTACTGTCCAATAGCTATTCATAAGAGTAGCTGCTATAATGCCTAGCCATAAAGAACTACCGAGACAATGGGTCGGAAAGTGGGCGCCCCCAATGCGTATTTTATCGAATTAAGGCTTATTTCCGTATTTCGGACGCAATTTTCGTCCTTTAGAAATGCATACCCCAGAAATTAGTTGCCCCCTCGTTGTAGAACTACCCAATAGCTATTTATTAGAGCAGAGTGTATAATCCCTAGCCATAAAGAACTGCCGGGGCATTGGGTTTGAACAAGTGAGGTGACCCCAGTGCATATCTTATCAATTTTGACTTTTTTTCCGTGTTACGGACGAAAAATACGGCTTTTAAGAATGCTTACCCCAGAAATTCTTTACCCTCACGTTGTAGTACTGTCCAATAGCTATTCATAAGAGTAGCTGCTATAATGCCTAGCCATAAAGAACTACCGAGACAATGGGTCGGAAAGTGGGCGCCCCCAATGCGTATTTTATCGAATTAAGGCTTATTTCCGTATTTCGGACGCAATTTTCGTCCTTTAGAAATGCATACCCCAGAAATTAGTTGCCCCCTCGTTGTAGAACTACCCAATAGCTATTTATTAGAGCAGAGTGTATAATCCCTAGCCATAAAGAACTGCCGGGGCATTGGGTTTGAACAAGTGAGGTGACCCCAGTGCATATCTTATCAATTTTGACTTTTTTTCCGTGTTACGGACGAAAAATACGGCTTTTAAGAATGCTTACCCCAGAAATTCTTTACCCTCACGTTGTAGTACTGTCCAATAGCTATTCATAAGAGTAGCTGCTATAATGCCTAGCCATAAAGAACTACCGAGACAATGGGTCGGAAAGTGGGCGCCCCCAATGCGTATTTTATCGAATTAAGGCTTATTTCCGTATTTCGGACGCAATTTTCGTCCTTTAGAAATGCATACCCCAGAAATTAGTTGCCCCCTCGTTGTAGAACTACCCAATAGCTATTTATTAGAGCAGAGTGTATAATCCCTAGCCATAAAGAACTGCCGGGGCATTGGGTTTGAACAAGTGAGGTGACCCCAGTGCATATCTTATCAATTTTGACTTTTTTTCCGTGTTACGGACGAAAAATACGGCTTTTAAGAATGCTTACCCCAGAAATTCTTTACCCTCACGTTGTAGTACTGTCCAATAGCTATTCATAAGAGTAGCTGCTATAATGCCTAGCCATAAAGAACTACCGAGACAATGGGTCGGAAAGTGGGCGCCCCCAATGCGTATTTTATCGAATTAAGGCTTATTTCCGTATTTCGGACGCAATTTTCGTCCTTTAGAAATGCATACCCCAGAAATTAGTTGCCCCCTCGTTGTAGAACTACCCAATAGCTATTTATTAGAGCAGAGTGTATAATCCCTAGCCATAAAGAACTGCCGGGGCATTGGGTTTGAACAAGTGAGGTGACCCCAGTGCATATCTTATCAATTTTGACTTTTTTTCCGTGTTACGGACGAAAAATACGGCTTTTAAGAATGCTTACCCCAGAAATTCTTTACCCTCACGTTGTAGTACTGTCCAATAGCTATTCATAAGAGTAGCTGCTATAATGCCTAGCCATAAAGAACTACCGAGACAATGGGTCGGAAAGTGGGCGCCCCCAATGCGTATTTTATCGAATTAAGGCTTATTTCCGTATTTCGGACGCAATTTTCGTCCTTTAGAAATGCATACCCCAGAAATTAGTTGCCCCCTCGTTGTAGAACTACCCAATAGCTATTTATTAGAGCAGAGTGTATAATCCCTAGCCATAAAGAACTGCCGGGGCATTGGGTTTGAACAAGTGAGGTGACCCCAGTGCATATCTTATCAATTTTGACTTTTTTTCCGTGTTACGGACGAAAAATACGGCTTTTAAGAATGCTTACCCCAGAAATTCTTTACCCTCACGTTGTAGTACTGTCCAATAGCTATTCATAAGAGTAGCTGCTATAATGCCTAGCCATAAAGAACTACCGAGACAATGGGTCGGAAAGTGGGCGCCCCCAATGCGTATTTTATCGAATTAAGGCTTATTTCCGTATTTCGGACGCAATTTTCGTCCTTTAGAAATGCATACCCCAGAAATTAGTTGCCCCCTCGTTGTAGAACTACCCAATAGCTATTTATTAGAGCAGAGTGTATAATCCCTAGCCATAAAGAACTGCCGGGGCATTGGGTTTGAACAAGTGAGGTGACCCCAGTGCATATCTTATCAATTTTGACTTTTTTTCCGTGTTACGGACGAAAAATACGGCTTTTAAGAATGCTTACCCCAGAAATTCTTTACCCTCACGTTGTAGTACTGTCCAATAGCTATTCATAAGAGTAGCTGCTATAATGCCTAGCCATAAAGAACTACCGAGACAATGGGTCGGAAAGTGGGCGCCCCCAATGCGTATTTTATCGAATTAAGGCTTATTTCCGTATTTCGGACGCAATTTTCGTCCTTTAGAAATGCATACCCCAGAAATTAGTTGCCCCCTCGTTGTAGAACTACCCAATAGCTATTTATTAGAGCAGAGTGTATAATCCCTAGCCATAAAGAACTGCCGGGGCATTGGGTTTGAACAAGTGAGGTGACCCCAGTGCATATCTTATCAATTTTGACTTTTTTTCCGTGTTACGGACGAAAAATACGGCTTTTAAGAATGCTTACCCCAGAAATTCTTTACCCTCACGTTGTAGTACTGTCCAATAGCTATTCATAAGAGTAGCTGCTATAATGCCTAGCCATAAAGAACTACCGAGACAATGGGTCGGAAAGTGGGCGCCCCCAATGCGTATTTTATCGAATTAAGGCTTATTTCCGTATTTCGGACGCAATTTTCGTCCTTTAGAAATGCATACCCCAGAAATTAGTTGCCCCCTCGTTGTAGAACTACCCAATAGCTATTTATTAGAGCAGAGTGTATAATCCCTAGCCATAAAGAACTGCCGGGGCATTGGGTTTGAACAAGTGAGGTGACCCCAGTGCATATCTTATCAATTTTGACTTTTTTTCCGTGTTACGGACGAAAAATACGGCTTTTAAGAATGCTTACCCCAGAAATTCTTTACCCTCACGTTGTAGTACTGTCCAATAGCTATTCATAAGAGTAGCTGCTATAATGCCTAGCCATAAAGAACTACCGAGACAATGGGTCGGAAAGTGGGCGCCCCCAATGCGTATTTTATCGAATTAAGGCTTATTTCCGTATTTCGGACGCAATTTTCGTCCTTTAGAAATGCATACCCCAGAAATTAGTTGCCCCCTCGTTGTAGAACTACCCAATAGCTATTTATTAGAGCAGAGTGTATAATCCCTAGCCATAAAGAACTGCCGGGGCATTGGGTTTGAACAAGTGAGGTGACCCCAGTGCATATCTTATCAATTTTGACTTTTTTTCCGTGTTACGGACGAAAAATACGGCTTTTAAGAATGCTTACCCCAGAAATTCTTTACCCTCACGTTGTAGTACTGTCCAATAGCTATTCATAAGAGTAGCTGCTATAATGCCTAGCCATAAAGAACTACCGAGACAATGGGTCGGAAAGTGGGCGCCCCCAATGCGTATTTTATCGAATTAAGGCTTATTTCCGTATTTCGGACGCAATTTTCGTCCTTTAGAAATGCATACCCCAGAAATTAGTTGCCCCCTCGTTGTAGAACTACCCAATAGCTATTTATTAGAGCAGAGTGTATAATCCCTAGCCATAAAGAACTGCCGGGGCATTGGGTTTGAACAAGTGAGGTGACCCCAGTGCATATCTTATCAATTTTGACTTTTTTTCCGTGTTACGGACGAAAAATACGGCTTTTAAGAATGCTTACCCCAGAAATTCTTTACCCTCACGTTGTAGTACTGTCCAATAGCTATTCATAAGAGTAGCTGCTATAATGCCTAGCCATAAAGAACTACCGAGACAATGGGTCGGAAAGTGGGCGCCCCCAATGCGTATTTTATCGAATTAAGGCTTATTTCCGTATTTCGGACGCAATTTTCGTCCTTTAGAAATGCATACCCCAGAAATTAGTTGCCCCCTCGTTGTAGAACTACCCAATAGCTATTTATTAGAGCAGAGTGTATAATCCCTAGCCATAAAGAACTGCCGGGGCATTGGGTTTGAACAAGTGAGGTGACCCCAGTGCATATCTTATCAATTTTGACTTTTTTTCCGTGTTACGGACGAAAAATACGGCTTTTAAGAATGCTTACCCCAGAAATTCTTTACCCTCACGTTGTAGTACTGTCCAATAGCTATTCATAAGAGTAGCTGCTATAATGCCTAGCCATAAAGAACTACCGAGACAATGGGTCGGAAAGTGGGCGCCCCCAATGCGTATTTTATCGAATTAAGGCTTATTTCCGTATTTCGGACGCAATTTTCGTCCTTTAGAAATGCATACCCCAGAAATTAGTTGCCCCCTCGTTGTAGAACTACCCAATAGCTATTTATTAGAGCAGAGTGTATAATCCCTAGCCATAAAGAACTGCCGGGGCATTGGGTTTGAACAAGTGAGGTGACCCCAGTGCATATCTTATCAATTTTGACTTTTTTTCCGTGTTACGGACGAAAAATACGGCTTTTAAGAATGCTTACCCCAGAAATTCTTTACCCTCACGTTGTAGTACTGTCCAATAGCTATTCATAAGAGTAGCTGCTATAATGCCTAGCCATAAAGAACTACCGAGACAATGGGTCGGAAAGTGGGCGCCCCCAATGCGTATTTTATCGAATTAAGGCTTATTTCCGTATTTCGGACGCAATTTTCGTCCTTTAGAAATGCATACCCCAGAAATTAGTTGCCCCCTCGTTGTAGAACTACCCAATAGCTATTTATTAGAGCAGAGTGTATAATCCCTAGCCATAAAGAACTGCCGGGGCATTGGGTTTGAACAAGTGAGGTGACCCCAGTGCATATCTTATCAATTTTGACTTTTTTTCCGTGTTACGGACGAAAAATACGGCTTTTAAGAATGCTTACCCCAGAAATTCTTTACCCTCACGTTGTAGTACTGTCCAATAGCTATTCATAAGAGTAGCTGCTATAATGCCTAGCCATAAAGAACTACCGAGACAATGGGTCGGAAAGTGGGCGCCCCCAATGCGTATTTTATCGAATTAAGGCTTATTTCCGTATTTCGGACGCAATTTTCGTCCTTTAGAAATGCATACCCCAGAAATTAGTTGCCCCCTCGTTGTAGAACTACCCAATAGCTATTTATTAGAGCAGAGTGTATAATCCCTAGCCATAAAGAACTGCCGGGGCATTGGGTTTGAACAAGTGAGGTGACCCCAGTGCATATCTTATCAATTTTGACTTTTTTTCCGTGTTACGGACGAAAAATACGGCTTTTAAGAATGCTTACCCCAGAAATTCTTTACCCTCACGTTGTAGTACTGTCCAATAGCTATTCATAAGAGTAGCTGCTATAATGCCTAGCCATAAAGAACTACCGAGACAATGGGTCGGAAAGTGGGCGCCCCCAATGCGTATTTTATCGAATTAAGGCTTATTTCCGTATTTCGGACGCAATTTTCGTCCTTTAGAAATGCATACCCCAGAAATTAGTTGCCCCCTCGTTGTAGAACTACCCAATAGCTATTTATTAGAGCAGAGTGTATAATCCCTAGCCATAAAGAACTGCCGGGGCATTGGGTTTGAACAAGTGAGGTGACCCCAGTGCATATCTTATCAATTTTGACTTTTTTTCCGTGTTACGGACGAAAAATACGGCTTTTAAGAATGCTTACCCCAGAAATTCTTTACCCTCACGTTGTAGTACTGTCCAATAGCTATTCATAAGAGTAGCTGCTATAATGCCTAGCCATAAAGAACTACCGAGACAATGGGTCGGAAAGTGGGCGCCCCCAATGCGTATTTTATCGAATTAAGGCTTATTTCCGTATTTCGGACGCAATTTTCGTCCTTTAGAAATGCATACCCCAGAAATTAGTTGCCCCCTCGTTGTAGAACTACCCAATAGCTATTTATTAGAGCAGAGTGTATAATCCCTAGCCATAAAGAACTGCCGGGGCATTGGGTTTGAACAAGTGAGGTGACCCCAGTGCATATCTTATCAATTTTGACTTTTTTTCCGTGTTACGGACGAAAAATACGGCTTTTAAGAATGCTTACCCCAGAAATTCTTTACCCTCACGTTGTAGTACTGTCCAATAGCTATTCATAAGAGTAGCTGCTATAATGCCTAGCCATAAAGAACTACCGAGACAATGGGTCGGAAAGTGGGCGCCCCCAATGCGTATTTTATCGAATTAAGGCTTATTTCCGTATTTCGGACGCAATTTTCGTCCTTTAGAAATGCATACCCCAGAAATTAGTTGCCCCCTCGTTGTAGAACTACCCAATAGCTATTTATTAGAGCAGAGTGTATAATCCCTAGCCATAAAGAACTGCCGGGGCATTGGGTTTGAACAAGTGAGGTGACCCCAGTGCATATCTTATCAATTTTGACTTTTTTTCCGTGTTACGGACGAAAAATACGGCTTTTAAGAATGCTTACCCCAGAAATTCTTTACCCTCACGTTGTAGTACTGTCCAATAGCTATTCATAAGAGTAGCTGCTATAATGCCTAGCCATAAAGAACTACCGAGACAATGGGTCGGAAAGTGGGCGCCCCCAATGCGTATTTTATCGAATTAAGGCTTATTTCCGTATTTCGGACGCAATTTTCGTCCTTTAGAAATGCATACCCCAGAAATTAGTTGCCCCCTCGTTGTAGAACTACCCAATAGCTATTTATTAGAGCAGAGTGTATAATCCCTAGCCATAAAGAACTGCCGGGGCATTGGGTTTGAACAAGTGAGGTGACCCCAGTGCATATCTTATCAATTTTGACTTTTTTTCCGTGTTACGGACGAAAAATACGGCTTTTAAGAATGCTTACCCCAGAAATTCTTTACCCTCACGTTGTAGTACTGTCCAATAGCTATTCATAAGAGTAGCTGCTATAATGCCTAGCCATAAAGAACTACCGAGACAATGGGTCGGAAAGTGGGCGCCCCCAATGCGTATTTTATCGAATTAAGGCTTATTTCCGTATTTCGGACGCAATTTTCGTCCTTTAGAAATGCATACCCCAGAAATTAGTTGCCCCCTCGTTGTAGAACTACCCAATAGCTATTTATTAGAGCAGAGTGTATAATCCCTAGCCATAAAGAACTGCCGGGGCATTGGGTTTGAACAAGTGAGGTGACCCCAGTGCATATCTTATCAATTTTGACTTTTTTTCCGTGTTACGGACGAAAAATACGGCTTTTAAGAATGCTTACCCCAGAAATTCTTTACCCTCACGTTGTAGTACTGTCCAATAGCTATTCATAAGAGTAGCTGCTATAATGCCTAGCCATAAAGAACTACCGAGACAATGGGTCGGAAAGTGGGCGCCCCCAATGCGTATTTTATCGAATTAAGGCTTATTTCCGTATTTCGGACGCAATTTTCGTCCTTTAGAAATGCATACCCCAGAAATTAGTTGCCCCCTCGTTGTAGAACTACCCAATAGCTATTTATTAGAGCAGAGTGTATAATCCCTAGCCATAAAGAACTGCCGGGGCATTGGGTTTGAACAAGTGAGGTGACCCCAGTGCATATCTTATCAATTTTGACTTTTTTTCCGTGTTACGGACGAAAAATACGGCTTTTAAGAATGCTTACCCCAGAAATTCTTTACCCTCACGTTGTAGTACTGTCCAATAGCTATTCATAAGAGTAGCTGCTATAATGCCTAGCCATAAAGAACTACCGAGACAATGGGTCGGAAAGTGGGCGCCCCCAATGCGTATTTTATCGAATTAAGGCTTATTTCCGTATTTCGGACGCAATTTTCGTCCTTTAGAAATGCATACCCCAGAAATTAGTTGCCCCCTCGTTGTAGAACTACCCAATAGCTATTTATTAGAGCAGAGTGTATAATCCCTAGCCATAAAGAACTGCCGGGGCATTGGGTTTGAACAAGTGAGGTGACCCCAGTGCATATCTTATCAATTTTGACTTTTTTTCCGTGTTACGGACGAAAAATACGGCTTTTAAGAATGCTTACCCCAGAAATTCTTTACCCTCACGTTGTAGTACTGTCCAATAGCTATTCATAAGAGTAGCTGCTATAATGCCTAGCCATAAAGAACTACCGAGACAATGGGTCGGAAAGTGGGCGCCCCCAATGCGTATTTTATCGAATTAAGGCTTATTTCCGTATTTCGGACGCAATTTTCGTCCTTTAGAAATGCATACCCCAGAAATTAGTTGCCCCCTCGTTGTAGAACTACCCAATAGCTATTTATTAGAGCAGAGTGTATAATCCCTAGCCATAAAGAACTGCCGGGGCATTGGGTTTGAACAAGTGAGGTGACCCCAGTGCATATCTTATCAATTTTGACTTTTTTTCCGTGTTACGGACGAAAAATACGGCTTTTAAGAATGCTTACCCCAGAAATTCTTTACCCTCACGTTGTAGTACTGTCCAATAGCTATTCATAAGAGTAGCTGCTATAATGCCTAGCCATAAAGAACTACCGAGACAATGGGTCGGAAAGTGGGCGCCCCCAATGCGTATTTTATCGAATTAAGGCTTATTTCCGTATTTCGGACGCAATTTTTCGTCCTTTAGAAATGCATACCCCAGAAATTAGTTGCCCCCTCGTTGTAGAACTACCCAATAGCTATTTATTAGAGCAGAGTGTATAATCCCTAGCCATAAAGAACTGCCGGGGCATTGGGTTTGAACAAGTGAGGTGACCCCAGTGCATATCTTATCAATTTTGACTTTTTTTTCCGTGTTACGGACGAAAAATACGGCTTTTAAGAATGCTTACCCCAGAAATTCTTTACCCTCACGTTGTAGTACTGTCCAATAGCTATTCATAAGAGTAGCTGCTATAATGCCTAGCC